>NC_133654.1:267065087-267365087 GCF_009905375.1 Apium graveolens | reverse complement strand
ATACTTAGACAGTATGAGTGCATTTCTCATTCAATTTCTTCCCAATTTAGATTTTTCCCAATCAACCAGTGAATGAATATGGTATATGTAGTGTTACCCGCAATATATTGTCATTTTACATGTTCAAATCAAATTGACTAAGAATAAAATAAAAATCAACAATCATATTATCGTTTCCTATGTTTAAATAAACATAGCAATTAGTAAATATTTTTAAAAATTGTATTGTAAAAAATTTGGTATGCTATCTTATACCTCTAGAAATTTAATTTGATTAAATGTTGTCATGGTAATATTAATTTTTACATGACCAATAATATCTCAATTATTGTGGCAGGTTTTTAAGACTTGAATGTATGATATTAGTACTTCTATTATTCTTAGTTAGGGTTGTAGTAGTACAAATATTATTGTTTGTTGAGGTGAGTAGGGAATTAATATATAATTTCACTAAATAAAATTTAAAATTTTCGAGAAAATATCATTTTTAGTTAAGTTTTTTATACAATGCTTACCACTTAATTTATAGAATCTCATTTTATTTACAATACAAAATAAATTAGAGTAATGCTTGTTTACTTATGGTTGTAAATCAACACCCAATTAGTTTGTATAATATATGGAGCAGACTTCGTTAAATTATATTTTTATAAAAAGAAAAAAATTGAATTTGTAATAAGAAATTGATAGTAAGATAAAAACAATTTAAACTAAATTGGGACCATTGAAACCCATGATATACAATTGGGCCTGCAAAATATAAGATATTAAAAAGGTAGGTAAAACACTAATATCAGCACAAGACGACCTCCTTACAAACAAAATGAATTTGTACATGGCCATGAAATAGGCCATGGAATAGTGTTTTAGAGTTATTTGTTTTTTCTATGAAAGAGTGTTTTGGTGCTCTAAGGTTAAACACATCTCCAAATGAATTGGTGGAGGACTAACCAAATAAATTGGTGGAGGACTAAGTGGATAAGGTTTACGGGTTATCATGAATTGATGTTGTTTAACAAAGTTAAGGTAATAATTTATATTTCCTTATTTCTTCATTTTCTTTTCATATGTGTTATTTGCATAAACTTTTGGTAGAAATCAAACACTAAAATAAGTATCCCATTTTTCTTGTATATATGTATGTAGATTTAAAGGGAATGTCACTTGTATTTGTTTTTAAAGGACCTCTATGTCAAGAATTATCCTTTCAAGATTATATGTCACGGTTAGAAAAAAAGTCAGTTACATTTGTATTAATTTTTTTTGTTCCTCATAAATAATCAAATACATGATATATGAAAAAAAAGAAAATTTATTGAAAAGAAGCCCACACATTATTTATATTTTATGTTCATATTTGTTGAATTATACTATTAAATTTATTTTATGTTTATGTATGACCTTGCTTTAGAGATATTTTCAAAGGAATTATATTTTTCTTGTTACTTGCAACAGTTCCGAAAACAAAATGCTCCAAGTACCTTCCCTTTCTCTTCATCAATATACCGTGTAAGGTTTCTTTGTTATTCTTTAACTTTTACCATGCCAATATATATTATTAATATAAATGCAGATAGTACAAGTGGATCTATGTGGGGTGTTTTTTTTTCCTAATGTATATATGACAAACTCTAAATTACTCTTTGTTGACCTAATAAAACACGAAGTTTACTTATATTCGGAGTTTCCCATCTCACGAAGCCCGATCACTATTTAACTTCATTTCACAGCACACATGGTTGAAAATGAGATTTCTTACTTGATAGAGATGTAGGCTTTGTTTGGGAAATTTTTTAGTATTGAATAGGTAGGGTCACCATTTTTAGCCTCACTAGATCCGTAACTATTTGAAAAGTATAGAGTTATGGTTTTTCTTTAATCCAGTAGTAATATTATTGGCAGTGTCACTGGTGATGATAATTTTACTAGTCCAATTGGTGGCACTAGTAGTCGTAATCTTAGGAGGGAATTAGTGGTGTAATTGTTGGTGATGAAGTTCGTGCTAACTTAAAAAGTATCATTGGTGGTAACTTTAATAATGGCATAAGTGGTAGTAGCATTAGTGGTATAATGGGTAGTTTTAAAAGTGGGATTGGTGGCAGCATGACTAGCATCTTTAGTGGTTACATTGGTGGTACCAGAAACGATAATATTAGTAGTGGATTTGCTGTGATTGATGGTGCCATTGGTCCGGGTGCTCTTATTAGTGCAATTGGTGGCATTGAAAGCGGTAATCTTTGCAGGAGAATTGGTGGTGGTATTATTGGTGTTGGTGTTGAAGTTCGTGCTAGCTTAAGCAGTTCCATTTATGGCCAGTTTAATTATGGTATTACAGGTGGTAGCTTTGATGTTATATTGGTTAGTCTTATTAGTGGCATTGGTGGTGGTAATGGTGGTGGCATTGGTGGTAGCTTAGTGGTCGTATTGGTAGCTTAGTGGCGGTATCATTGGTGTTGCTGTTGAAGTTCGTGCTAGCTTAAGCAGTTCCATTTATGGCCAGTTTAATTATGGTATTACAGGTGGTAGCATTGATGTTATATTGGTTAGTCTTAGTAGTGGCAATTTATGGTAGCATTGTTGGTAGCTTTAGTGGTAGTACTGGTTGTATATTAGGTACTATTAGTAGTTGATTTAGCTTCAGAGATGGTGGTTGTGACGCCCTCAAAACCCGAGTCAGAAGTTTGGGGTTCACAACACATATTATATAAACCTGTATATGAAATATTATATGCAATTACCCTTATTTACGCAACCACGTATCACAACAGGTTAACTTATTACGTCATACCAAATCTCAACTAGTTTAACTTACAACTGAAAATGAAATCATTCTTACAAACATGCATAACTCAAACTAGCTCGTTCCAACTCAACCCGGAATCCTAGATCGCATATTGGACTGAGGATCCTCGTTACCAATAATTTCCATTTTAACTGTAGAATGATTTAAACAGATTCACAAGGGTGAGCTAACTAGCTCAGCAAGTTATAATAACAATAACTCGGTGTTAACAATGATCAATTGAAATGATTCATAGGAATCAAGTTCCTTGTTAAGCAATTATTAGAATTGGATATTCATTTTTAAGTTTAAAACAAAGGTTAGGCTGCTGATGAGTGACACACTAAACCGATTAAGGCACACAACTCTGTTCTATTTACTGGATCCAAGGCACATATTGGCCTAATATGACCACCAATCAGGTTTGACCACGAATCTGTTCCATATTTAAAAACCTATCCAATTCTATAACAATTCAACATGATAAATATTGTAATTCAATAAAACAGAATCATAATTAACATTGATAAAACATTTATTTCAGAGCATAAAGTAATTCATAAATATCACCAGAGTATATCAGGGTATGTATGAGGAATAACTTCCAGCCTATAGGAGAATCAGGTATTAGATGAATAATGGTTATACAAGGTTTACTTCACTTTACCATAGAATTGCTTTCGCAACCAGATTTTTAAAACTATCCAAAAAACGTTGCTGTTGAAAGGTGATTTCATGTCTATTGCAAGGGATTTTAAAAACATTGCAACTGAATCAACAAAATTTCGAGATCGTTACAAATACATGTTATTGCAATACATTATATAATCGTTACAGTAGATTAGAGATTTTGGCCCAAAAGTTAGGCGGTCTTGTTCAAAACTTGTGAGTGGGCTTGCTGAAATTCTTTTCCCAGCTGTCAATTAAATAATATAAAAAAACACAGACTGTCAAACAATCTCCACTGCGGTGAAAGATTAAATCTTTGCTGAAATATTTCTCTCAAACACTAAATATTAAATCTTTGTAAAGACTAAAGCTCCAAGAAGATTAAATCTCGGAAAAGATTAAACCTTGAACGAAATGTATTTTTTTCCCCAAATCATCTTTCCTAAAGTTCTTTCAATTCACTAAATTTAATTTGGGAGAAGATTAAATTCGGTCGATTATTGTTAATTATTGTTTAATTTACCTCCTTGTTTTTCTGTTTCTATGTTATTTTGTGTTTGGGATCTTTTATGGATGTTACACTATGTGTTAATTAGGGTTTATTTATTAAATCATGTTTATGTGTCAATCGTGTCTTATTATCAGTTCTGATTTGTATTAGGATTTATTTGGAATGACAGTGGTATGAAATTTTAAGGTATCACTTGTCGTTGTAAAAGTAGAATTTGTATTTTGGACTTTTTGTTTGCTCCATGTTCTGATAGTTTGTTAATCTTTGTATAATGAAGTACTACAAAGAAGAAATTCAATACTTTCAGATGTTTTAATATATATTGACTCGTTAAATAAAAAACTTGTGTCCAATCGCCTAGGTCATATAAAGGTATTTGTATAATTGTTTATTAAGAATCAATTAAGCAAGTGTTATTATAATTCACATCTTATAATTTTTTTTACTGGTTTCATTTTAAAAAAAGATAAAAGAAAATTCTGAGAAGATGACCCGAGCTACGGGAAGTGAGAACAAATATCTTGAAAGAAGAGATACAACAAGTGTCGATAACAAGAATAGTTCAAGGACGGAGAGGCGATATGTTATTAATACAAATAACGAAGAAAATGACATCTATAGTATTGGTGGAGGACATTGATCTGCAACTATGACCTTGCTACCTACTACAGGGAAATGTATCAAGTAAGCAAAAGTCGAAAGTTTGCCATCTTTTATAACATGGATTCCCTTGGATAGGTAAAACATTTTGTGCTTATTTTTACAACTCCTTATCATTTGGTGATAAGTAATTAAATTAAATTACAATCTGAGATTCTTAGATTGTTATTTACAAAACCCGGTACCTGATTTTCTACTTGCAGGGTGGTTTCTCCACAAACTTGGATCAAATCGACTCATCAAAAAAGCATCTTCTCCACAAGGTAAAACATTAGAGTCTGGAGGAACATCTCGATTTGGTCGCTTTGGCTTTCGCTCATAGTTATAAAAAAAATACCGAAACCACGACAAGACAAACAGGTATATTATAATTATGGGATATGCATATATGATATTCCTTGTTATGGCCTCCACATCTACATATCTTCCACTATGATTTAGTTGGATAGTACACACACATATGTTTTTTCCATATGGCTTTACATGGTTTTGTTTCTGCTCGGGTAAGTTGTTTTAATTTATATTAAATTTTACCGTTTTGTTTGATATATGGTTATTTGGTTAAGGTCGTGTCAAATTTTAACCTTTTTGCAAACTTTTTTTAATTATTATTTCACAATCACTAGGTCATATTACCTATTAGGGAGGAGGAAGTTAAGAATGTAGTCTTTTTCATGCATCAATACAAGTCACTAGATCCACATGGCTCGAACCCGGCATTTTTTAAACGTATTGAAATATTTTTAAAAGATATGTTGTTCTATTTTGTCAGATTTTCTTTGATACACGACATGGGCCAAGGGAACAAAATTGTAGGCTTGTATGTCTTATTCCTAAGGTTAAACAACTGAAACATATGGAAGATCTTCGACCTATCTATTTTTATAATGTTCTGATGCGCATACTGTCGAAGGTGGTGGTGAATAAGTTCAAACTATGTTTAATCTAGACAGTGTCTAACAAACAGAGTGTTTTTAATGAAGGGAGGCTATTAGCTCATAATACAATGATTGCTTTGAAGTCACAAGGGAAAAAACGGTGTGGCTGGGTTAAGTATTGATATTTTAAGGCATAAGATAGGTTGGAATGGATATTTATTGATATAACGATTAAAGTTCTCTTTTACAACTTAAAAAACTTTGGTACACTTTATTTACTCCTTTTTACCATGTATCAGATTCAAGTATCCGCCACTAGAACTCAATTTGTTAATTATATGGATAAAAAGGATTTTAACATATAATTGATTTGTTGAGAAATATGTGTAAGTAAAACTAAATTGAACACAATGTGTCTCTCTAATTAATAACCACTCTTTAATTTTGATCAAATTTCTCCATTGCAAAGTACTACATTATAAAAAATTAGAGCCGCAATGTATTGAGACATACATGTATACAACACTCTATAATCCACTAGAATACGAGGAAAATTGTAATATTTCTATCATCTCTACTATTTTCTTATTTATTTTAAATTTAAATTAATTTTAATTTCCATATTGTTAACCATGTTTATTAGATTTATGGTTTAAGAAATCAAATACCATTACTCAGCTATCATATCACACATTACCATTCCATTAAAGATGAACTTAAATAAATTGTGGATATTTTGATAAAGTTTTTGGCGAAAACCTTACCATGTAGCGATATCATTATATATCATTAAGCGTCAAGGTCTGCTCCAAAGAATGATGATCCATTGGTACATCAAGTATTTTCTTGGTGTTGGTGATATTGATGACAAAGTTGTTCTCAAAGAACGGAAAGTTATTAATTTTTGATTATCTTGGAAAGTGTTTTTATATATTTCTATGATTTAACATAGCGTTATTATATAATTTTATGTGCAAAAATTCATAAGCGACAATATCTGATAGTGGCTATAATACATAAGTTGTATTACACAAAATGTGATCTTATATTCTTGATTCTAGCAAACTACAATAATTATTGAATTCACTTTATATATTACTTTTATATATAAACAAGAAGTCATGAGTTGCTTATGTGATGAGAGCCAAATAGGTGAAACAAATTGAACACGAGATTTTGTACTCGTTTCATTCAACTTTTATCTGTTCTCAGGCATCACTTGATCTAATATTCGAGGAAAGACTTGATAACGTAATAGCAAGGCACACTCCCCTTGCAACAACAACAAGTTAAATGCTTTATTCTTATATGCAGCTTAAGCAAAATACTGAAAATATTTTTTGTTTGATTATGTATTCTTTGTGAGATGCATAGAAAGTAGAAACATGTTGAAACCATTATTTGTAGATACAATGTAAATATTACAAACAAGTTCAGTTTATAAATAATTTAAGAATTAAAAGTGCAATGATTTTAATTGTAGTCGATTTTTATTTCATCATCTAATTGCTTACAGATTTTTAAGAATCGCATTATTCTGTGCTCATCTCTATTTTACATTTTTGGATATTGTGTGACTATATTTTTGGATAAATGTTCATATCACAGGTTTGTTGTGGAGGCCTGGGGGCTGAAAAACTGCACTGAGGAAGATGAACGGTTTAGTCATATTAGTCATATTGTTACTGCGGTCATGGTACCTGCGTACATTGATAGTTGAGAAGTTATTAGGGCATAGAATGATACAACTGGATCTTATGGCTTGGACTTAATAATGTAGCATGAAATAATTCGAGGATAGATCATGTGAGAAATCTAAATGAGGTACATTGTCATTTCCTATATTAAATGTTATAGATTTTGTTGCATCTACATATTGACGAGAGAGAAGATTAATAGTAAAATATGTTAGTTCCTCAATTCTCTTTGAGAAGCTTTAACAAAACTATGTTAAATTCATAATATGAGCCATAACCTTGTACCCTACTTCCTTTTTCTAAGACCACACAATCACTCATAAACGAGACAAGTTATAAATATTTTCTCACTATTTACCTCTTACTAACCATTTCGAAAAACAATCAAATATTTATAAATATTCTACTATAAACTTACGGGTGTTTTTTGTAGTTGCAAGTGATAGGCTGTCTTACTGGTATGGAGATGATTCTTAAGGATGTTGGTTACTTGGTACAACTTGGAAGTGGGGTTGCTGCTCTTCCATACAATAATTCTATCCTCTGAATTCCCCATTAGTGATTGCAACAACTATTACTATTTCTAAATCATTTTATGCTAAATACTATGTAAAAAACATGCTTCATGTGGGGTGGTCTATAGTAGACTTGCTATATCTTAAACACCGCTTCTTGTATTGATTTGCATGTTTCTTTGTTGAATTATTTTTATGTAAATTTTATCAAATTTAAATGAGTATTTAAAGTGTTGTTAGGACTTGGTTTTAGTGGAACAAGTCTTGAATTTTGGTGCCACCAATTCTATTGAAAACATGAATTGTTAGTTTCTTGATGGATTATCTAGGTACAAGAAGATAAATCCAATTACAAGTTATTTTGCTCGCTTAAATAGCAATAATAACTCTTGACTTACAAAGAGAGAAATATTATAGGTTCTATTAGCAAACAAAAATAAAATTTTGGTAGAATAGAAAGCCAATAAGCCATAGTGGGAACATAATAATTATAATTTAATTGACTAATTTATTTCAACTAAAAAAGATAAATGTTCATTTAAACTTAAAAGATAAATATTTAATAATTTAAATAAAGATAAATTAAATAGTGTTAAGGGTGGCTTTATTAATTTACATATTTAGAATTTGGATCGAATCAATTTTTCTAAAAAACTATTAAATTTGGATTTTATACAAAATTTTGAGGGCCAAGAATGGCGCAAATTACAGCACGTCCCAATTAGATATATGTAAAAAACTTAATTTTATTACTTTTCATTTCTTCAAAAAATAATGTACATTTGTTAAATTTTCTTTAAATATATTAAAGATTTGTAGAATTTTTTCCGATTTAGAATTTATCCCAAAATATTTTAGTGTACAAAATTGGATGAAAAATAAAACTATCAAAAAAAATTATTTCGATATTTTTAAAATTCCAAATTTGTGTAAATCCAAATTTTTGTAAATCCAAGTTTTTTCTCTTTAGGAGAGAAGCAAAGTTTTATAATAAAATAAATTTTCAGGCAGCTTTGGGCCTTTTTAAATATGACTTTCTTAAGATCGAATCAACGAGTTTTTCAAATTTTTTATGGTTTATATTTAACACTAAATATAATGTATTTTTATATATCATTTATCAATATTAAGTACCTTATTTACATATATTGATTCAATAATAATTAGTCGATTTAGTTGTTATATAATTGGACTTTAAATTGGATACTGGATAATTTTTCATTATTTTTATCGAATTATTTAAATTTATATTTTTTGTAAAATAATTTTTTTTATATATTCAGTATATAAATTATCCAGATAAAATAATTTTTTTTTATAATTTTTATATAAAGATAAAATAATTTTTTTTTCATATTCAGTATATAAATTATTTTCTTATTCATTTATTAATGTTGTGTATTTTTTTAGAAAAGACATATCAGTATTCATTAATCTTGACATTTACATATTTTATATAAGTCACTTTATAATTCAAGATTAAATATTTAATTTGTTCAATTTATTTTGCAAACATAAGTATGTTTATGATGATTATTTAAGTTTTCTTTTTTACAATATTGTATTTTCCTTGTAAATTTGAGTAAGTAGATTTGAGAATAATGTGTTTGTTTTTATCATAACAATTTATGAGTTCATGTTCTTTATTTTATCCTTTAAATGATGTCTCAATAATGTGTTTAACATATTTTATTAGCAAGAAAATCATAAAAACAAATTTACACTATTGATATCATTTCAATTTAAATAAATATTGACTTTACTATGAATAATTCATATAAATTTCCAAAAGTTGATTGTTCAACCGTGTTAGTTTAACAAGATAATATCATTCAATAAAATAAAATATACATGTTTAAATTATTTAATCTCCATTAGTTTATATTGTAACTTTTACCTAAAATGAAGAAAAGCCCTTTATAATAGAACATTATGCAATTTTTTGTGAGCATAGTTTGTACTCTTGTAATGTATCATCCCAATTGTTCTTCTGGTCAAAACTTCATTCAATTCTTCTTCTTGCTGATCAAGGCTTGCTTCTTCTTAGCGTTTGGCTTTCTAATGAGCAGCAAAATGTCTGACTTCATCACAATTATAGCACTTGATCTTTGACTTGTAATTTTCCCATACCTTGACTCCTTACTATCATTCTTTCTTTAATTCCTCTTATCAAGGTAAAGTTGGAGGAAGTAGAGCCTTTTTTTCAAAAACATTTTTTTTGAAGTCTATATAGCCCATATTTCTAAACTTTTTAACTAAAAGAGCAACAATTTTGTAATAACCATGATTTTTATAATTATATATATATACATTTTTCGCATTTTTAATTATTTGGTTATATAAGAAAAATAATATTTTATTATATAGATTTGTTATTAAATATAAAGACGCATATTTTTATATTAAAAATAAATATTTCTAGTTATCTAAAATATTTTAGTAAGGTTAAAAAAATTGTTTTAATTTATATGTGCATAATTTTAATTAAATATATATTTATTTTATCACTAGAATTTAATAATAGGTGTAGTTATGTTGTGTATATTTATTAGTACGTCTTATGTGTATTTGAAAAACTAGTCAAACACTACATGTTAACAAAGAGATAATGCTTGTTTAAATTTGTCATCACTCACCCACTAACCCATTAAATCAGAGTATTAGTTGAACCAACTTGTGTATAAATAGGCTTAGCATATCATTTTATCTCTGTATAACATCTTCTCTTTTTTCACGTACGTTCTATTTCCTATATTTTTACTTATGTATTTTACATGTTTATTGCATACTTCTATATATATATATAATTAAATTACATTTTTGTGAACTTATGTATGACTATTCTAATTCACTTGTTATTAGTTTATTTTATTATTTAGTTCCATGGTTATTTGTATAACACTATAGTTTACTTAATGTAATCATTTACTTTGATGTTGATTATTAAATGTTTTAGTTAATAATCACCATTTTTTTTGTAAATATTTAATGCATGAATTTATGTTAATAATTACGTGTTTTGTGCATGCATAATAATTCATATGTTATATGTTAAATATATGTTTGATTTAGATATGCATTTTAAATATATGCTCGTTTATTAAATTGATTATACTTATTTTGTATAATAATATTTTCACACCTAAGGTTATGAAAATTTTATACACCAATATTTATATTTTGTCCACTTGCATAATCATAAGCATATGTTACCTATTTTATTTATCTTTGTTATTTTATTTTAAGGATTATATAGATAGTAAATATTAAATGTACATCTATTTTATTCTGAATTTAAATAGTTTACATATACTTGATTTATTATTATTATTATATAATGTATTTAAGTGTTGAGTTTTTTTTATTTGTCGGTACACTATTTTGAACTACTATATGAGAATGGTTGTATTTATATGTCAATATGAATTTATTTTGTTACTTGTAATGACATTTAATTGTTATTATGGGTTAAGCTTTATAAAGTTAAAGTGTGGTTAGCTTAGTGGCATGTACATGTTAACATTCTAGGTTCATTTTGGCAACATAATTTGGGAGATATTGCTATTAAGGTAAGTTAACTCTTTACACTTTATTTATTTTAAAATCTTTTAAATATTTTTGCACTGTTTTTGTTTTAAAAAAATTTATGGATCAAGTACCATGTTTTACAAATAAGAATTCTGTGTGAGCTATGAATTATGAACCTGTTAGTAATTGCGTATAGTTCCGGAACTAGCATTTTTGATATCTTACTAGGGAGTGCTACTTATGATGCCTTCGGAAGCGCACACTCTATAATACGTTAGTAAGGCGCGCATTATTGACAAAAATTATGAACTTTTGATTATGAACTTTTGATACTGTGTCACCAGGTATTTGTGGGGTTAGCGAGGTGTGGAATTTTATATGTTATGTGATATGGATTTTGGAAAATGATTTTTATTTAATTTGTAGAACTATTTTCTTGCTGGGCTCTTGGCTCATTACTCACAAATTTTCACGTGCTTAGCTTTTCCGACATCTTAAAGGTGGATGTTTTGAACAATATTTTAGTGATTATGTTTGTATTGGAGCTGCATCTCGCAAGATTTGCTTTATTTTCAGCTTAGATGATTTTATTTCTGTCTGGGATTTTAGAAATTTATGAAAAATTAGAAACTTATTATTATTGTGGATTTAATTTGGAGTTTTAGCTGAATATTTAAGTATAAATATTTTCTGAAAAGTTGGGGTATTAGAGTTGGTATTCAGAGCCTAGGTTAGCTTCGTCTAGATTGCCCTTTTAGGTCCTGTGAGTTATGAGTTTAGTTATTTGTGTTTCCAAAAAAAACTACTTTTATTTTTTTTTGGTTAAATATTTTCTGACTTTCTCGATACAAAATATTTTTAGTATCATTAAATGTTTTTGGTATGTTTAATTTCCAAAAAAACTACTTTTATTTTTTTTGGTTAAATATTTTCTGACTTTCTCGATACAGAAATATTTTTGGTATCATTAAATGTTTTTGGTATGTTTAAATTTGGGGACCTAATTTTTTTAAGTAGGGTAGAATGTAATAACCATGATTTTTGTAATTATATATATATACATTTTTCGCATTTTTAATTATTTGGTTATATAAGAAAAATAATATTTTATTATATAGATTTGTTATTAAATCTAAAGACGCGTATTTTTATATTAAAAATAAACATTTCTAGTTATCTAAAATATTTAAGTAAGGTTAAAAAAATTGTTTTAATTTATATGTGCATAATTTTAATTTAACATATATTTATTTTATCACTAGAATTTAATAATAGGTGTAGTTATGTTGTGTATATTTATTAGTATGTGTATTTGAAAAACTCAGTCAAACACTACATCTTAACAAAGAGATAATGTTTGTTTAAATTTGTGATCACGTACCGACTAACCCATTGAATCGGAGTATTATTTGATTTATCTCTGTATAACATCTTCTGTACGTTCTATTTCCTATATTTTTACTTATGTATTTTACATGTTTATTGCATACTTCTATATATATATATATAATTAAATTACATTTTTGTGAACTTATGTATGACTATTCTAATTCACTTGTTATTAGTTTATTTTATTATTTAGTTCCATGGTTATTTGTATAACACTATAGTTTACTTAATGTAATCATTTACTTTGATGTTGATTATTAAATGTTTTAGTTAATAATCACCATTTTTTTTGTAAATATTTAATGCATGAATTTATGTTTATAATTACGTGTTTTGTGCATGCATAATAATTCATATGTTATATGTTAAATATATGTTTGATTTAGATATGCATTTTAAATATATGCTCGTTTATTAAATTGATTATACTTATTTTGTATAATAATATTTTCACACCTAAGGTTATGAAAATTTTATACACCAATATTTATATTTTGTCCACTTGCATAATCATAAGCATATGTTACCTATTTTATTTATCTTTGTTATTTTATTTTAAGGATTATATAGATAGTAAATATTAAATGTACATCTATTTTATTCTGAATTTAAATAGTTTACATATACTTGATTTATTATTATTATTATATAATGTATTTAAGTGTTGAGTTTTTTTTATTTGTCGGTAACTACTATATGAGAATGGTCGTATTTATATGTCAATATGAATTTATTTTGTTACTTGTAATGACATTTAATTGTTATTATGGGTTAAGCTTTATAAAGTTAAAGTGTGGTTAGCTTAGTGGCATGTACATGTTAACATTCTAGGTTCATTTTGGCAACATAATTTGGGAGATATTGCTATTAAGGTAAGTTAACTCTTTACATTTTATTTATTTTAAAATCTTTTAAATATTTTTGCACTGCTTTTGTTTTAAAAAAATTTATGGATCAAGTACCATGTTTTACAAATAAGAATTCTGGGTGAGCTATGAATTATGAACCTGTTAGTAATTGCGTATAGTTCCGGAACTAGCATTTTTGATATCTTACTAGGGAGTGCTACTTATGATGCCTTCGGGAGCGCACACTCTATAATACGTTAGTAAGGCGCGCATTATTGACAGAAATTATGAACTTTTGATACTGTGTCACCAGGTATTTGTGGGGTTAGCGAGGTGTGGAATTTTATATGTTATGTGATATGGATTTTGGAAAATGATTTTTATTTAATTTGTAGAACTATTTTCTTGCTGGGCTCTTGGCTCATTACTCACAAATTTTCACGTGCTTAGTTTTTCCGACATCTTAAAGGTGGATGTTTTGAACAATATTTTAGTGATTATGTTTGTATTGGAGCTGCATCTCCCAAGATTTGCTTTATTTTCAGCTTAGATGATTTTATTTATGTCTGGGATTTTAGAAATTTATGAAAAACTAGAAACTTATTATTATTGTGGATTTAATTTGGAGTTTTAGCTGAATATTTAAATATAAATATTTTCTGAAAAGTTGGGGTATTAGAGTTGGTATTCAGAGCCTAGGTTAGCTTCGTCTAGATTGCCCTTTTAGGTCCTGTGAGTTATGAGTTTAGTTATTTGTGTTTCCAAAAAAAACTACTTTTATTTTTTTTTGGTTAAATATTTTCTGACTTTCTCGATACAAAATATTTTTAGTATCATTAAATGTTTTTGGTATGTTTAATTTCCAAAAAAACTACTTTTATTTTTTTTGGTTAAATATTTTCTGACTTTCTCGATACATAAATATTTTTGGTATCATTAAATGTTTTTGGTATGTTTAAATTTGGGGACCTAATTTTTTTAAGTAGGGTAGAATGTAATAACCATGATTTTTGTAATTATATATATATACATTTTTCGCATTTTTAATTATTTGGTTATATAAGAAAAATAATATTTTATTATATAGATTTGTTATTAAATCTAAAGACGCGTATTTTTATATTAAAAATAAACATTATTAGTTATCTAAAATATTTAAGTAAGGTTAAAAAAATTGTTTTAATTTATATGTGCATAATTTTAATTTAACATATATTTATTTTATCACTAGAATTTAATAATAGGTGTAGTTATGTTGTGTATATTTATTAGTATGTGTATTTGAAAAACTCAGTCAAACACTAAATCTTAACAAAGAGATAATGTTTGTTTAAATTTGTGATCACGTACCCACTAACCCATTGAATCGGAGTATTATTTGATTTATCTCTGTATAACATCTTCTGTACGTTCTATTTCCTATATTTTTACTTATGTATTTTACATGTTTATTGCATACTTCTATATATATATATATAATTAAATTACATTTTTGTGAACTTATGTATGACTATTCTAATTCACTTGTTATTAGTTTATTTTATTATTTAGTTCCATGGTTATTTGTATAACACTATAGTTTACTTAATGTAATCATTTACTTTGATGTTGATTATTAAATGTTTTAGTTAATAATCACCATTTTTTTTGTAAATATTTAATGCATGAATTTATGTTTATAATTACGTGTTTTGTGCATGCATAATAATTCATATGTTATATGTTAAATATATGTTTGATTTAGATATGCATTTAGATTAGTGCATCAATTAAATATATGCTCATTTATTAAATTGATTATACTTATTTTGTATAATGATATTTTCACACATAAGGTTATGAAAATTTTATACACCAATATTTATATTTTGTCCACTTGCATAATCATAAGCATATGTTACCTATTTTATATATCTTTGTTATTTTATTTTAAGGAATATATAGATAGTAAATATTAAATGTACATCTATTTTATTCCGAATTTAAATAGTTTACATATACTTGATTTATTATTATTATATATAATGTATTTAAGTGTTGAGTTTTTTTTATTTGTCGGTACACTATTTTGAACTATTATATGAGAATGGTCGTATTTATATGTTAATATGAATTTATTTTGTTACTTGTAATAACATTTAATTGTTATTATGGATTAAGCTTTATAAAGTTAAAGTGTGGTTAGCTTAGTGGCATGTACATGTTAACATTCTATTATTATATTAAGTGTATGTGTGTATGTCTAGGTTCATTTTGGCAACATAATTTGGGATATATTGCTATTAAGGTACGTTAACTCTTTACACTTTATTTATTTTAAAATATTTTAAATATTTTTGAACTGCTTTTGTTTTAAAATTTATGGATCAAGTACCCTCTTTAACAAATAAGAATTCCGAGTGAGCTCTGACTTATGAACCTGTTAGCGTATAGTTCGGGAACTAGGTTTTTGATAGGGAGTGCTACTTATGATGCCTTCGGGAGCGTACACTATGATACCTTAGTAAGGCCCGCATTATTGACAGAAATTATGAACTTTTATACTGTGTCACCAGGTATTTGTGGCCTTAGCGAGGTGTGAAATTTTATATCTTATGTCATATGGATTTTGGAAAATGATTTTTATTTTATAAAATTATGATACTTGATCCACTAGTGTAGAACTATTTTTCTTGCTGGGCTCTTGGCTCATTACTCACAAATTGTCAGGTGCTTAGCTTTTGCGACATCTTAAAGGTGGATGCTTTGGAAAAATATTTTAGTGATTATGTTTGTATTGGAGCTGTGTCTCCCAAGATTTGCTTTATATTCTGCTTAGATGATTTTATTTCTGTCTGGGATTTTAGAAATTAATGAAAAACTAGAAACTTATTCTTATTATGGATTTAATTTGGAGTTTTAGCTGAATATTTAAGTACAACTATTTTCTTGGGGTATTACAGTTGGTATTGAGAGCCTAGGTTAGCTTCGTATGTGTGAGTTATGAGTTTAGTTATTTGTGTTTCCAAAAAAAAACTACTTTTATTTTTTTTTGGTTAAATATTTTCTGACTTTCTCAATACAAAAATATTTTTGGTATCATTAAATGTTTTTGGTATGTTTAAATTTGGGGACCTAATTTTTTAAGGAGGGTACAATGTAATAACCATGATTTTTGTAATTATATATATATATATATACATTTTTCGCATTTTTAATTATTTGGTTATATAAGAAAAATAATATTTTATTATATAGATTTATTATTAAATCTAAAGACGCGTATTTTTATAGTAAAAATAAACATTTCTAGTTATCTAAAATATTTAAGTAAGGTTAAAAAAATTGTTTTAATTTATATGTGCATAATTTTAATTTAATATATATTTATTTTATCACTAGAATTTAATAATAGGTGTAGTTATGTTGTGTATATTTATTAGTAAAAACTCAGTCAAACACTACATCTTAACAAAAAGATAATGTTTGTTTAAACTTGTGATCACGTACCCACTAACGCATTGAATCCGAGTATTAGTTGAACAAACTTGTGTATAAATAGGCTATTAGCATATCATTTTATCTTGTATAACATCTTCTCTTTTCAGGTACGTCTATTTTCTATATTTTTACTTGTGTATTTTACATGTTTATTCCATACTTCTATATATATATATAATTAAATTACATTTTTGTGAACTTATGTATGACTATTCTAATTCACTTGTTATTAGTTTATTTTATTATTTAGTTCCATGGTTATGTGTATAACACTATAGTTTACTTAATTTAATCATTTAGTTTTATGTTGATTATGCAATGTTTTAGTTAATAATCACCATTTTTTAAAAAATATTTAATGCATGAATTTATGTTTATAATTGCATGTTTTGTGCAAGCATAATAATTCATATGTTATATGTTAAATATATGTTTGATTTAGATATGCATTTAGATTCGTGCACCAATTAAATATATGCTCATTTATTAAATTGATTATACTTATTTTGTATAATGATATTTTCACAGGTAAGGTTATGAAAATTTTATACACCAATATTTATATTTTGTCCACTTGCATAATCATAAGCATATGTTACCTATTTTATTTATCTTTGTTATTTTATTTTAAGGATTATATAGATAGTAAATATTAAATGTACATCTATTTTATTCTTAATTTACATAGTTTACATATACTTGATTTTTTATTATTATATATTATGTATTTAAGTGTTGAGTTTTTTTATTTGTCGGTACACTATTTTGAACTATTATATGAGAATGGTCGTATTTATATATCAATATGAATTTATTTTGTTACTTGTAGTGACATTTAATTGTTATTATGGGTTAAGCTTTATAAAGTTAAAGTGTGGTTAGCTTAGTGGCATGTACATGTTAATATTCTGATTATTATATTAAGTGTATGTGTGTATGTCTAGGTTCATTTTGGCAACATAATTTGGGAGTTATTGCTATTAAGGTAAGTTAACTCTTCACACTTTATTTATTTTAAAATCTTTTAAATATTTTTGTGCTGCTTTTGTTTTAAAATTTATGGATCAAGTACCCTGTTTTACAAAAAAGAATTCCCAGTGAGCTCTGACTTATGAACCAGTTAGTAATTGCATATAGTTCCGGAACTAGCCTTTGATACCTTACTAGGGAGTCCTACTTATGATGTCTTCGAGAGCGCTATGATACCTTAGTAAGGGGCACATTATTGACACAAATTATGAACTTTTGATACTGTGTCACCAGCTATTTGTGGCCTTAGCGAGCTCTAAAATTTTATATCTTATGTCACATGGATTTTGGAAAATTATTTTTGTTTTATAAAATTATGATGCTTGATCCACTAGTGTAGAACTGTTTTCTTGCTGGGCTCTTGGCTCATTATTCACAAATTTTCAGGTGCTTAGCTTTTGTGACATCTTAAAGGTGGATGCTTTGGAACAATATTTTAGTGATTATGTTTGTATTGGAGCTGCGTCTCCCAAGATTTGCTTTATTTTCAGCTTAGATGATTTTATTTCTGTCTGGGATTTTAGAATTTTATGAAAAACTAGAAATTTATTCTTATTATGGATTTAATTTGGAGTTTTAGCTGAATATTTTAGTATAACTATTTTATGAAAAGTTGGGGTATTACAAATTTCACTTCCTGAATAATTTTGAAAGTCATCATGAGTATTTGAGACTCAGTGTCAGACTATAAAATCATGGCCTTTCATTTTGAAATGGCTATTTCTTGTAAATTTCTCTCTTGTTTTTCCTCTACCGTGAGAGAAACATGTCTTGTCGCATTTCGTCTTACTTTTCTACTCCATCTCAGGGTCATTAGTTTTCAGAATTCCATATATCTTAACTAGAGATGTGTCTTCAAGATCATAGTTATCCCTTATTGATATAACTTTCAAGTCACACTTTTGAGGAAGTGCAAGAAGAACCTTCAAGTTTGAATCTGCTCGATCATACTCTATGTCAACAAGTGACAAATCATTCAACAATTTGTGAAATCTATCATAGATTTCAAACAAAGACTCATCAACTTTTGAGTCAAAGTGCTCATACTAGTGATTGATTATTATCCTTCGAATCTTCTTGATAGCCGTTGTGCCTTACACTTAACCACCAAAGTGGCTCAAATTTCCTTGGTTGTTTTGCATCCAATAAACCTAGGGGACATCACACTGTCTTGATTGTTATGCAAAAATGTCCAACTTTTCCATTTTTTTCTTGACCACAAATAGCAACAACGAGTTTCATGGGCTAATGAGGTCCATCATAATTCCCTTCCAGTATTCAAGATGTGTTACCTGCAGACATATAGTCATCTCGACTTTACAGAAATGATATTCATTAATTTTCAAGATTGGAAATTTGAGGGTTTCATATATGTTCATATTGTTGTTGATTTGGTTTATGGCTAATGGTGACTGCACATTTTGTTGAGTTTCATTATCTGCTTGTGGATCTTAAAGTGATTTTATATAAACACCAACCTTTGATATCAATTTTTAGGCCTTTAATTACCTATAGAAGGGGTCAATATAATTATAACAATCAAATCCAATTATGTACTCAATAATGAAGAATAGTTTTTATATTATTGAATAAAAACTTATTACAAAATTCTCTAGCTCAAGATGAGCAAATATCTTGACAGCTTGTAGGTTATTGAAATTCGATGGCTCGATAGATAAAATAATATTCTAACTGTCAAGGCAAATGGGACAGTCTCTTATGCAAATGGGACAGTCCCTTTACAAATGAGACAGGGTATGGGATAGTCTCTTTTAACCGCAGAAAGTAAATTACTGAAATATAAATGTAGTAATAAAGAAATTAAACAATGCAGAACACCAAGAGTTTTCACTTGGTTCGGCCCCTACACCTAGGCTATGGCCTACATCCAAGTCCCCATGCCAACTAGCATAGAGAATGTTTTATATTAACTTTAATAAAAGAACTTACAGTCTTTTCCTTGATTACAAATATAACACCTAAAGAAATCCTTTTCCCAAGCTACCTTGCTACCTAGCCCACTGCTATTCCTTAGCCTTCTAGCTATCTTGTTATACTTTGGAATCAAGCTTGCCACAACCCGGCACAAAGTTGATATGAATACACGAGTACAAGTAAAAACAGATTGATTATAACTCAAATTAGGTGGTGTTTATTCAAGAGATATTAAACAAGAATGGTGTTTCAGATTATAAAGATAGAACATGGAATCATTAGGTGTAATCTGAAAATATCAGATGTGTCTTCTTCTTTGATAGAATATTCAAGAGAATGAAATAAGAAGAGTTTTTTAGAGAATAAAGATAGAACGTGGAATATGCACTCTTGTTGGATCTGAAAAACAAGATGTGTATTTATACACACAAATCTAACGAGTTTAATTTTCAAAACAAAGAAGAGATAAGATTGGATAATCTATTTGTTTGAAAATATTTGAATGAAAAACTAATCTATTAGTGTTTGAAAAAGATAAACCAAGTAAAAGATAAGTTTTGAAAGATTCAAACTTGGTTTATAGGATAGGGTTGTTGAGATAAGATTTATCCAGTCAAATAGAATTACAAAAACCCTATCACTTACAACAACTAAGTCCCATAATCTACATTCTCTAGGTACATCTTGAATTAGGTCATCATCAGAAATCTGCAAATCAACATTCTCCCCCTTTTATGATGATGACAAAAAGAACAATTGCTCCCCCTATCAAAAACACTTTAAGCTCTGTTCAAGATGTTAGTAACAAGAAAATAGCATATGCAGATTATATCTTTATGCAACAGATATAACAATAAGTATAGAATCAAATGAAATTAGTACATAATCAAAATCGAAAAATAACTCTTTCTCCCCCTCAACATCATAAAAGGGATAAAAGAATTAATCACACAAGGAGCACATACCAAGTTCTCGATGCATCAAACAAAATCTATCTTCAACTAAGGGCTTAGTGAAGATATCTGCACGCTGTTTCTCAGTAGAAATATAAATAAGCTCAATATTACCTTTAGAAACATTATCTCGTAGAAAATGGTGACGAACATCAATATGCTTAGTACGAGAATACATGATAGGATTTTTAGAGATATTAATTGCAGAAGTATTATCATAATAAATATGAATATTTGAGTAAGAAATACCAAAATCCTGCAATGTTTGTTGCATCCACAAAATCTAAGCACAGCAACTTCCAGCTGCAATGTACTCTCCTTCAGCTGTAGAAAGAGCTACTGAAGTTTGCTTTTTGCTATGCCATGCAACTAAACAATCTCCTAAAAATTCACAAGCACCACTTGTGCTTTTTGAATCAACCTGTGACCCTGCATAGTCAGCATCTGAAAAACCAATTAAGTCAAAGGAAGAGGAGCTTGGATAAAATAATCCCAAGTCACTCGTACCTTTCAAATATTTAAAAATATGTTTAACGACATTCAAGTGAGATCCTTTAGGTTAAGATTGAAAATGAGCACATAAACATACACTATACATAATGTCAGGTCGTGAGGCAGTTAAATATAATAATGAGCCAATCATACCTCGAATTTTAGTGACATCTACAGGTGTACCTTGTTCGTCTTTTGTAAGCTTAACTGAAGTACTCATTGGAGTTGATTTAGGTGTGACATAATCAAGTGCAAACCTTTTGAGTAGATCCTTAATGTACTTGCCTTGGTGAATAAATATTCCTACATTAGACTGATTAATTTGCAAACCTAGAAAGTACTGTAATTCACCCATTAAACTCATATCGAATTCCGTATGCATGCAATCAGAGAACCACTTACACAAAGTTTCGTTTAAAGATCGAAATACTATATCATCAACATAAACTTGAACTAAAAGAAAGTTATCACGTTTATGAAAAATAAAGAGAGTTGGATCGAGTGTACCACAAATGAAACCATTGTTCACAAGAAACTGACTGAGACGCTCGTACCAACAACGAGGGGACTGTCTCAATCCATAGACAGATTTCTTGAGCTTGTAAACATAGTTAGAGTACTTCTCATGAATAAAACCTGGAGGCTGCTTCACGTAGACTTCTTCCTTGAGATAGCCATTTAGAAAAGCGCTCTTGACATCCATCTGATAGAGCTTGAACTTCTTGTGAGCTGCAAAAGCCATTAAGATTCGAATAGCTTCTAAATGAGCTACTGGAGCATATGTCTCTTCGTAATCGATTCCTTCCTGCTGGTTGTATCCCTGAGCAACCAAACGAGCTTTATTTTGAATGATATTTCCATATTCATCCTTCTTATTCTAGAAAACCCAACGAGTACCAATGATCTTGGCCTCCTGAGGAGGTGGGACGAGTTCCCAAACATCACAACGCTCGAACTGATTCAATTCCTCATGCATTGCAACAAACCAGTGTTCAGCTACAACTGCTTCTTGAGCATTCTTTGGTTCGAATTCAGTAATAAAAGCACAAAATGCACACAGATTGTGAAATCTGCTTCGAGTAGAAATCCCTTGATCTAAATCAGTGAGAAGATTATCTGGTGGATGATTCTTCACAGTCCTAGAAGATTTAGGAAGTTAAATATTACTCATCTCTTCCTCATTAGAATTGTCTGCCTGGAAATGAATATGAGTCGTCTCATTCAAAAGAGACTGCCTCATTTCCGCTTGTGAAGATTTATCCGGAGGAGTAACAGAATTCATATTTGAAACACTATCGGGAGTCTTTGGAGAGCCAGAAGATTCATCTGAAGCTTGAGTAGATCCTGAAGAATTATCAGAAGACTGAGATGGACCTGGAGAGTCTTGACTGCTTGATTTGTCAGAATGAGACTGACTCTTTTCAGAATGAGACTGTTTCATTTGAGAATGAGATGATAAATCCGCAGTGTCTTCATCAATTTGAGATATATTCCTTCAGGATTCATTGAATGCAATATTGATGGATTCTTCTACTTTGTTCTTGACAGAATTATAAACACGATAAGCTTTGCTTGTGGTAGAATATCCCAAGAAGATTCCTTCCGTAGATTTTGCATCAAACTTGCCTCGATTATTTTGTGTATCTAAAATAAAACACTTGGAACCAAATACTCGAAAATAACTAATGTTAGGAGTCCTTTTGTTAAGTAATTCATACGGAGTTTTAAGCAAAATAGGACGAATAAGTACTCTATTTAAAACATAACAGGAAGTGTTTACCGCTTCAGGCCAAAATTTTCTTGGAAGCTTACTCTCATGCAGTAGAGTTCTGGCAGTTTCCTGTAAAGTCCTGTTCTTGCGTTCTACTACTCCGTTCTGCTGAGGAGTTCGAGGAGCTGAGAATTCATGAGTGATTCCTCTTGATTTGCAGAAGGTTATGAAATCCTTCTCGAATTCACCTCCATGATCACTACGAATAGTCTTGAGCTTCAATGAATACTTAGTCTCAAGGTTAGTAATAAGATCCTTAAACTCAACAAAAGCTTCATCCTTAGTTTGTAAAAATAATACCCAAGTAAAGCGAGAAAAATCATCAACTATAACAAAAGCATAATTCTTACCTCCCAAGCTTACATAACTTTCTGGACCGAAAAGATCTAGATGAAGGAGCTACAAAGGAATAGAATTTGATACTTTATTCATAGCAGTAAAGGAAGTTTTCACCTGTTTTCCAAGTTGGCAAGCTGTACAAGGTTCTGTTTTCTTGTACTTCAGCTTTGGTAGACCTCGAACTAGATCATGAGAAGATATCTTCCGAATAAGATCCATGTGAACATGGCCTAGACGTCGATGCCAAAGATTCTGCTGATCTTGAACAGTAGCAAGACAAATTTCCTCCTGCTATTCATCAAAATCTAACACGAAAATATTTCCTTTTCTTTTGGCAACTAAAGCAAACTCGTTAGTCTTAGTACCAATATAACATACGTCTTTAGCGAACTTAACCTTATGACCAGCATCAGTAAGTTCACTTACACTAATGAGATTATATTTCAAACCATCAACTAAACGAACATTAGAAATAACAAACCTGTCATTACCAGTGGTGCCTTTTCCAATAATTCTGATGGTGTTTGAATCTCCAAGAGTAACTAAACCACCGTCCTTGGCAACTAGAGATAGAAACTTGGATTTATCACCTGTCATGTGACGTGAACAACCACTGTTGATGATCCATTTATTTCGCGGAACATGGACCTTCAAACAAACCTGCAAGAATTGCTTTATCTCTTAGGTACCCACTTAACCTTGGGTCCTGGTTGGTTAGTATCACAAATCTTATATAAATGTCTATCTGATTTCTTAATCCACATCTGAACAATATTAACAAAAGTATTAGCAGACTTATATCTAGCAGACGATTTATAAGAAGAGTTAAAAGAGTGGCCCTTGATACCACATAATCTAGATTCAGATGTAGGGTGGCCAGCTTTGCCACAATCTCGACATTTCTCATAAGGCATCTTATATTTCATAGGAGCTCGCTTATACCCTCCTTGAAATGCATGTTTCTTGATTGATTCACATCCAAAACCTCCTTTATCAAGAGAAGATTTTTGTTCTCTAAGAAGAGCATTCAAAGTTTCTTCTCCATGGAAACATTTAGCTAAATCCTTTTCAAGCTGTTCGACTTTCTGCTTTAATTCAGGAACCAGGGGATCAGGAGCACTGTCTTCTTTAACGGTTTCTGGATCAATAGATATTGACTCTTTCTTCAAGGCTTCAAGGCATACATCCTTCATCTCAATTTCATTTTTGAGATATTGATTTTCTTCAGTAAGTTTTGAAACCCTTTCAAGCAATGATTTGTTCTCAGCAACTAGGGCTTCTTCCTTCATGGGGTCATCCATTTCACTAAGAACTTCACTTAATGCTTGTTTTAAATAAGCATTCTTTTCTTTTAACTTCTTAACCTGGACCTGCAAATTCAACATGGATGAAGATATATTTGAATTATACTTAATATTCTGTACCTCATCATTGTCACTGGAGTTGTCCTCTAGTCCAGCAAAGCAAAGTTGAGCAACTTCATCATCTAAATCGATCTCCACGTAAGATTCATCATCACTCCAAGTAATTAATGCCTTCTTTTTGTTCTTCAGCTTGTAGCAGTCCTTTTTGAAGTGCCCTTTCTTTCCACACTAAAAAATAAGTATCCTTGCTTTGATTCGTTTTAACCTCCTTGCTCGGATTAGATTTGAAGTCCTTCTTTGGAAACTGTGACTTCATAGGTCATTTGGAAGAATTCTGTTTGGCAAGAAATTTATGAAACTTCTTTATTAGAAGAACAATCTCTTTATCAGAATCATCAGGAGACTCATCTGCATCTGCATTAAGTGCAAGAGTTTTCTTACGAGGAGCTTCATCTTCTTCATCATATATGCGTAGCTGATTTTCGAATTCTTCCAATTCACTGAACAGTGTTAGAGTGTCCATAGTCGAGAGCAGCGTAGAATCCTGCAGAATGGTAACCTTTGGAGCAAACTTCTTTGGCATTGCTCTGAGGATTTTCCTATTAGTCTCAGATTGAGGAATGATCCTTTCCAGATGTGAGATAGAGTTCATCAATGTCAGAAACCTCCCTTGAGCATCTCGCACGCTTTCATCTCTTTCCAACCTGAAACCTTCATAGTCACTCATTAGCATACTTAATTTTACTTCACGTACCTTAGACGTGCCTTCCTGGCTGACTTTGCTCGTATCCCAAATCTGCTTGGCAGTAGTACATGCTGAAACTTTTCTTAATTCTGTAGCTTTAGCATTGGAGTTCATTGCATTCACTTCTTCAGGAAAAAGATCCTTGAGAGATTTTGGCTTCCCTTCTTTCATGAGAATTGTAAAACCATTTTCTACAGCATCCCATTCGAAAGCATCACGCTGGAGAAAGATCTTTATCCGAAACTTCCAGTCATTGTAGTTTTCAGCACCATGAAGCAGTGGTGGATAATTGTTTGAATACCTATCTGGTTGAGCCATGGATCGCTAGCAAAATAAACACTAAAAAGAGAATTAAATACACCTGCTCTTATATCAAATGAAATTTGATGGCTCGATAGATAAAATAATATTCTAACTGTCAAGGAAAATGGGACAATCTCTTATGCAAATGGGACAGTCCCTTTACAAATGAGACAGGGTATGGGACAGTCGCTTTTAACTGCAGAAAGTAAATTACTGAAATATAAATGCAGTAATAAAGAAATTAAACAATGCAGAACATCAAGAGTTTTCACTTGGTTCGGCTCCTACACCTAGTCTATGGCCTACATCCAAGTCCCCATGCCAACTAGCATAGAGAATGTATTATATTAACTTTAATAAAAGAACTTACAGTCTTTTACCTTGCTACCTAGCCAACTGCTATTCCTTAGCCTTCTCGCTACCTTGCTATACTTTGGAATCAAGCTTGCCACAACCCGACATAAAGTTGATATGAATACACGAGTACAAGTAAAAACAGATTGATTACAACTCAAATTAGGCTTCTTGTTTGACTTGATATTCAAGAGATATAAAACAAGAATGGTGTTTCAGATTATAAAGATAGAACATGGAATCATTAGGTGTAATCTGAGAATATGAGATGTGTGTTCTCCTTTGATAGAATATTCAAGAGAATGAAATAAAAAGAGTTTTTTAGAGAATAAAGATAGAATGTGGAATAAGCACTCTTGTTGGATCTGAAAAAAAAGATGTGTATTTATACACACAAATCTAACGGGTTTAATTTTCAAAACAAAAAAGAGATAAGATTGGATAATCTATTTGTTTGAAAATATGTGAATGAAAAACTAATCTGTTAGTATTTGAAAAAGATAAACCAAGTAAAAGATAAGTTTTGAAAGATTCAAACTTGGTTTATAGGATAGGGTTGTTGAGATAAGATTTATCCAGTCAAATAGAATTACAAAAACCCTATCACTTACAACAACTAAGTCCCATAATCTGCATTCTCTACGTACATCTTGAATTAAGTCATTATCAGAAATCTGCAAATCAACAGTTATTATGTGTATCATAAAATTGATGCACCAGTTTTAACCTACTAGTGTTAACCTAATTTCTGCTTATATACTGCACACTTACACAATCAATATAAAGATAAAATCAATAAGGAATTTGAATATATATGCTATAATATCAAAAAAATACTAATATTAACAATGTTGATGAGAAGTATTCATCAATAAATACTGATGAGGTCATTTATGTTAAACTCTCATATGAAATACTAATGGAAAAAATGTGATAGTTTTATACTAATATCATCAACTTTTGACACCAATTTTTTTGAAGGTTTATAAGCCATTTTTTAATTTTCAGGAAATGAGAATTCAATTCCCACCGACATCGGTAGGTTCCGCCTTTGGACAAAAATTGAGGTATGTTCTGGGATTTGACAAACTTTGAATTTAAATTTTGATCTCCTTTTTTAATAGTTTTTCTCGGAATTTGGTGATGTTATTAGTTTTCTATATTTTCTTAAAATATTTGCAAGAAAAGAAATGTTTATTCAAATAACTAATTTGGATTAAAATTACTTAAAGAACTATAAAAAATGGGGAGTACAAAATATAAGTAATGTAAATGATAATAGTCATTTCATACCAAAGTCAATATAAAAGATGAATTACTTAAAATCTTAGGCCAAACTTAGTAGAATATACTTCATCCAATAATACATGTTTTTTGAACTTTGTTCATGTAAAATTAATAATTTTACATATCTTTTTAAAATAACTATTTTTTTGAATTAAAGTTTAATATTAATAATTTTATTCAAAAAGAAATTCTAGAAATAATTTTTGTACGTATCTTCTTTATTCATCTTAAAAAAATTATGGAATTATATTTTGGTACGTATTTGACAAAATAATGTTCTTTTTGCATTTCATCCCCACCTTGTGAAAAGACCCAAAATTTGTTGGAAAACTTGTCTATTGAAAATTTTAAGTTACAAAACAAGTTTATAAATATAAGCATTGTTTTAAATAATAAATTTCATTAAAATTGAAAATATTAAAAATCTTCATTATAATTATGTTAAAGTACATATGGTCGAGTCAAACAACTTTTATACTTGGACACTATGAGTGCATTTCTCATTCAATTTCTTCCCAATTTAGATTTTTCCCAATCAACCAGTGAATGAATATGGTATATGTAGTGTTACCAACAATATATTGTCATTTTACATGTTCAAATCAAATTGACTAAGAATAAAATAAAAATCAACAATCATATTATCATTCATTTTAATTCATATGTTTAAATAAACATAGCAATTACAAAAAACATAGCAATTAGAAAAAAACATAGCAATTAGAAAAAACATAGCAATTAAATAAACATGACCTCTATGTCAAGAATTATCCTTTTGAAGATTATATGTCAGGGTTAGAAAAAAAGTCAGTTACATTTGTATTAATTTTTTTGTTCCTGATAAATAATCAAATACATGATATAAGAAAAAAAAAGAAAATTTAAAGAAAATAAGCCCACACATTATTTATATTTTATGTTCATATTTGTTGAATTATACTATTAAATTTATTTTATGTTTATGTATGACCTTACTTTAGTGATATTTTCAGAGGAATTATATTTTTCTTGCTACTTGCAACAAGTTCCGAAAACAATGAAGAAAATGTTCCAAGTACCTTCCATTTCTCTTCATCAATATACCGTGTAAGGTTTCTTTGTTATTCTTTAACTTTTACCATGCCAATATATATTATTAATATAAATGCACACAGTACAAGTGGATCTAGGTGGGGTGTGTTTTTTTTCCTAATGTATATATGACAAACAACTCGAAATTACTCTTTGTTGACCTAATAAAACACGAAGTTTACTTATATTCGGAGATTCCCATCTCACGAAGCCCCATCACTTTTTAACTTCATTTCACAACACACATGGTTGAAAATGAGATTTCTTACTTGATAGAGATGTAGGCTTTATTTGGGAATTTTTTTAGTGTTGGAAGAACTTATATTTTCAATACATGAATAGGTAGGGTCACCATTTTCAGCCTCACTAGAACCCATTTCTTAGTAACTTCTATAGATCCGTAACTATTTAAAAAGTATAGAGTTATGGTTTTTCTTTAATCCAGTAGTAATATTATTGGCGGTGTCACTGGTGATGGTAATTTTACTAGTCCAATTGGTGGCACTGGTAGTCGTAATCTTAGGAGTGGAATTAGTGGTGGGATTGTTGGTGGTGAAGTTTGTGCTAACTTAAAAAGTATCATTGGTGGTAACTTTAATAATGACATAAGTGGTAGTAGCATTAGTGGTATAATGGGTAGTTTTAAAAGTGGGATTGGTGGCAGCATGACTAACATCTTTAGTGGTTACATTTGTGGTACCAGAAATGATAATATTAGTAGTGGATTTGCTGACATTGATGGTGCCATTGGTCCGGATGCTCTTATTAGTGCAATTGGTAGCATTGAAAGCGGTAATCTTTGCAGGAGAATTGGTGGTGGTATTATTGGTGTTGGTGTTGAAGTTCGTGCTAGCATAAGCAGTTCCATTTATGGCCAGTTTAATTATGGTATTACAGGTGGTAGCTTTGATGTTATATTGGTTAGTCTTATTAGTGGCATTGGTGATAGCTTAGTGGTTATATTGGTAGCTTAGTGGTGGTATTATTGTTGTTGGTGTTGAAGTTCGTGCTAGCTTAAGCAGTTCCATTTATGGCCAGTTTAATTATGGTATTACAGGTGGTAGCATTGATGTTATATTGGTTAGTCTTAGTAGTGGCAATTTATGGTAGCATTGTTGGTAACTTTAGTGGTAGTACTGGTTGTATATTAGGTACTATTAGTAGTTGATTTAGCTTCAGAGATGGTGGTTGTGACACCCTCAAAACACGAGTCAGAAGTTTGGGGTTCACAACACACATATTATATAAACCTGTATATGAAATATTATATGCAATTACCCTTATTTACGCAACCACG
Organism: Apium graveolens; assembly: GCF_009905375.1. NCBI lineage: Eukaryota > Viridiplantae > Streptophyta > Magnoliopsida > Apiales > Apiaceae > Apium > Apium graveolens. The sequence goes on along the minus strand of NC_133654.1, from coordinate 267,335,190 downwards.
GATCATAACAGGTTAACTTATTACGTCATACCAAATCCCAACTAGTTTAACTTACAACTGAAAATGAAATCAATCTTACAAACTTGCATAACTCAAACTAGCTCGTTCCAACTCAACCCGGAATCCTAGATCGCATACTGGACTGGGGATCCTCGTTACCAATAATTTCCATTTTAACTGTAGAATGACTTAAACAGATTCATAAGGGTGAGCTAACTAGCTCAGCAAGTTATAATAACAATAACTAGGTGTTAACAATGATCAATTGAAATGATTCATAGGAATCAAGTTCCTTGTTAACCAATTATTAGAATTGGATATTCATTTTTAAGTTTAAAACCAAGGTTAGGCTGCTGATCAGTGACACACAAACCCGATTAAAGCACACAACTCTGTTCTCTATACTGGTTCCAAGGCACACATTGGCCTAATATGACCACCAATCAGGTCTGACCACGAATTTGTTCCATATTTAGAAACCTATCCAGTTCTATAACAATTCAACATGATAAATATTGTATTTCAATATAACAGAATCATAAGTAACATTGATAAAACATATATTTCAGAGCATAAAGTAATTCATAAATATCACCAGCGTATATCAGGGTATGTATGAGGAATAACTTCCAGCCTATAGGAGAATCAGGTATTAGATGAATAATGATTATACAAGGTTTAGTTCACTATACCATATAATTGCTTTCGCAACCAGATTTTTAAAACTATCCAAAAAACGTTGCTGTTGAAAGGTGATTTCATGTCTATTGCAAGGGATTTTAAAAACATTGCAACTGAATCAACAAAATTTTGAGGTCGTTACAAATACATGTTATTGCAATACATTATATAATCGTTACAGTAGATCAGAGATTTGGGCCCAAAAGTTAGGCGGTCTTGTTCAAAACTTGTGAGCGGGCTTGCTGAAATTCTTTTCCCAGCGATCAATTAAATAATATAAAAAAAACACAGACTGTCAAACAATCTCCACTGCGGCGAAAGATTAAATCTTTGCTGAAATATTTCTCTCAAACACTGAATATTAAATCTTTGTAAAGACTAAAGCTCCAAGAAGATTAAATCTCGGAAAATATTAAACCTTGAACGGAATGTATTTTTTTCCCCAAATCATCTTTCCTAAAGTTCTTTCAATTTACTAAATTTAATTTAGGAGAAGATTAAATTTGGTCGATTATTGTTAATTATTGTTTAATTTACCTCCTTGATTTTCTGTTTCTATGTTATTTTGTGTTTGGGATCTTTTATGGATCTTACACTCTGTGTTAATTAGGGTTTATTTATTAAATCATGTTTATGTGTCAATCGTGTCTTATTATCAGTTCTGAGTTGTATAGGGATTTGTTTGGAATGACAATGGTATGAAATTTTATGGTATCACTTGTCGTTGTATAAGTAGAATTTGTATTTTGGACTTTTTGTTTGCTCCATGTTTAGATAGTTTGTTAATCTTTATAGAATGAAGTACTACAAAGAAGAAATTCAAAACTTTCAGATGTTTTAATATATATTGACTCGTTAAATAAAAAACTTGTGTCCAATCGCCTAGGTCATATAAAGGTGTTTGTATAATTGTTTATTAAGAATCAATTAAGCAAGTGTTATTATAATTCACATCTTATAATTTTTTTTACTGGTTTCATTTTAGAAAAAGATAAAAGAAAATTGTGAGAAGATGACCCAAGCTACGAGAAGTGAAAACAAATGTGTTGAAAGAAGAGATACCACAAGTGTCGATAACAAGAATGACATCTATAAGGAAATGTATCAAGTTAGCAAAAGTGGAAAGGTTGCCATCTTTTATAACATGGATTTCCTTGGATAGGTAAAACATTTTGTGCTTTTTTTTACAACTCCTTATCATTTAGTGATAAGTAATTAAATTAAATTACAATCTGAGATTCTCAGATTGTTATTTACAAAACCCGGTACCTGATTTTCTCTTTGCAGGGTGGTTTCTCCATAAACTTGGATCAAATCGACTCATCAAAAAAGCATCTTCTCCACAAGGTAAAACATCAGAGTCTGGAGGACTATCTCGATTTGGTCGCTTTGTCTTTCGCTCATAGTTTTAAAAAAAAATACCGAAACCACAACAAGACAAACAGGTATATTGTAATTATGGGACATGCATATATGATATTCCTTGTTATGGCCTCCACATCTACATGTCTTCCACTATGATTTAGTTGGATAGTACACACACATATGTTTTTCCCTATGGCTTTACATGGTTTTATTTCTGCTCGGGTAAGTTGTTTTAATTTATGTTAAATTTTACCGTTTTGTTTGATATATGGTTATTAGATTAAGGTCGTGTCAAATTTTACCATTTTTGCAAACCTTTTTTAAATATTATTTCACAATCACTAGGTCATTTTACCTATTAGGGAAGAGGAAGTTAAGAATATAGTCTTTTTCATGCATCAATACAAGTCACTAGATCCACATGGGTCGAACCCGGCATTTTATAAACGTATTGAAATATTTTTAAAAGATATGTTGTTCTATTTTTTCAGATTTTCTTTGATACACGACATGGGCCAAGGGAACTAAATCGTAGGCTTGTATGTCTTATTCCTAAGGTTAAACAATTGAAACATATGGAAGATCTTCGACCTATCAATTTTTATAATGTTCTGATGTGCATACTGTCGAAGGTGGTGTTAATAAGTTCAAACTATGTTTAATCTAGACAGTGTCTAACAAACAGAGCGCTTTTAATGAAGGGAGGCTATTAGCTCATAATACAATGATTGCATTTGAAGTCACAACGGAAAAAAGGGTGTGGCTCGGTTAAGAATTGATATTTTAAGGCATAAGATAGGTTGGAATGGAGATTTATTGATATAACGATTAAACTTCTCTTTTACAACTTAAAAAACTTTGGTACACTTTATTTTCTCCTTTTTACCATGTACCAGATTCAGGTATGCGACACTAGAACTCAATTTGTTAATTATATGGATAAAAAGGATTTTAACATAGAATTGATTTGTTGTGAAATATGTATAAGTAAAACTAAATTGAACACAATGTGTCTCTCTAATTAATAACCACTATTTAATTTTGATCAAATTTCTCCATTGCAAAGTACTATATTATAAAAAATTAGAGCCTCCATGTATTGAGACATAAATGTATACAACACTCTATAATCCACCAGAATACCAGGAAAATTGTAATGTATCTATCATCTCTACTATTTTCTTATTTATTTTAAATTTAGATTAATTTTAATTTCCATATTGTTAACCATGTTTATTAGATTTAAGGTTTAAGAAATCAAATACCATTACTCAGCTATCATATCACACATTACCATTCTCTTATAAAGGAACTTAAATAAATTGGGGATATTTTGATAAAGTTTTTGGAGAAAACCTTACCATTTAGCGATACCAATATATATCATTAAGCGTCAAGGTCTGCTCCAAAGAATGATGATCCATTGGTACATCAAGCATTCTCTTGGTGTTTGTGATATTGATGACAAAGTTGTTCTCAAAGAACGGAAAGTTATTAATTTTTGATTATCTTGGAAAGTGTTTTTATATATTTTTACGAGATTACATAGCGTTATTATATAATTTTATGTGCAAAAATTCAGAAGCGACAATATTTGATAGTGGCTATAATACATAAGTTGTATTACATAAAATGTGATCATATATTCTTCATTCTAGCAAACTACAATAATTATTGAATTCACTTTATATGTTGAAATATATCTGACCCTCCTAACACAGAGTCTTATATATTATTTTTATATATAAACAAGAAGTCATGAGTTGCTTATGTAATGAGAGCCAAAAAGGTGAAATAAATTGAACACGAGATTTTGTACTCGTTCCATTCAACTTTTATCTGGTCTCAGGCATCACTTGATCTAATATTTGAGGAAAGACTTGATAACGTGATAGCAAGGCACACTCCCCTTGCAACAACAACAAGTTCAATGCTTTATTCTTATATGCAGCTTAAGCAAAACACTGAAAATATTTTTTGTTTGATTATGTATTCTTTGTGAGATGCATAGAAAGTAGAAATATTTTGAAACAATTATTTGTAGATACATTATAAATATTACAAACCAGTTCAGTTTATAGATGATTTAAGAATTACAAGTGCAATGATTTTAATTTTAGTCAATTTTTATTTCATCATCTAATTGCTCACAGAATTTTAAGAATCGGATTATTGAGGGCTCATCTTTGTTTTACATTTTTGGATATTGTGTGACTATATGTTCATATCACAGGTTTGTTGTGGAGGCCTGAGGGCTGAAAAACTGCACTAAGAAAGATGAACGGTTTAGTCATATTAGTCATATTGTTACTGCGGTTATGGTACCTGCGTACATTGATAGTTGAGAAGTTATTAGAAGCGCATAGAATGATACAACTGGATCTTATGGCTTGGACTTAATAAAGTAGCAAGAAAGGATTCGAGGATAGATCATGTGTGAAATCTAAATGAGGTATATTATCATTTCTTATATTCAATGTTATAGATTTTGTTGCATCTACATATTTGACCAAAGACAAGATTAATAGTAAAATATGTTAGTTCCTCAATTCTCTTTGAGAAACTTTAACAAAACTTTGTCAAATTCATAATATCCTCTTTGAGTATCCTACTTCCTTTTGCTAAGACCACACAATCAGTCATAAACGAGACAAGTTATAAATATTTTCTCTCAATTTACCTCTTACTAACCATTTCGAAAAATAATGAAATATTTATAAATATTCTACTATAAACTTACGGGTGTTTTTTGTAGTTGCAAGTGATAGGGTGTCTTACTGGTATGGAGATAATTGTTAAGGATGTTGGTTACTTGGTAGAACTTGGAAGTGGGGTTGTTGCTGCTTCTGCATACATGGAGAACAACATGCCAATGATTCCATCCTCTGAATACCCCATTAGTGATTGCACCAATTATTACTATTTCTAAATCATTTTATGCTAAATACTATGTAAAAAACATGTTTCATGTGCGGTGGTCTACAGTAGACTTACTATATCTTAAACACTGCTTCTTGCATTGATTTGCATATTTCTTTCTCCACTTATTTTTATGTAAATTTTATCAAATTTAAATGAGTATTTAAAGTTTTGTTAGGACTTGGTTTTAGTGGAACAAGTCTTGAATTTTGGTCTGACTAATTCTATTAAAAACATGAATTGTTAGTTTCTTTATGGATTATCTTGGTACAAGAAGATAAATCCAATTAGAAGTTATTTTGCTTGCTTAAATACCAATAATAACTCTTTACTTACAAAGTGAGCAATATTATAGGTTCTATTAGCAAACAAAAATAAATTTTTTGTAGAATACAAAGCCAATAAGCCACAGTGGGAACATAATAATTATAATTAAACTGACTAATTTATTCAACTAAAAATGATAAATGTTTATTTCAACTTAAAAGATAAATATTTAATAATTTAAATAGAGATAATTAAATAGTGTTAAGGGTGGCTAAATTAATTTACATATTTAGAATTTGGATCAAATCCATTTTTCTAAAAAAATAATGAATTTGGATTTTATACAAAATTTTGAGGCCCAAGAATGGCGCATTTTACACCATGTCCGAATTAGATATAATAAAATATATGTTCAGGAAGTTTCGGGCCTTTTTAAATATGACTTTCTTAAGATCGAATCAGACGAGTTTTTTTAAATTTTTTATGGTTTATATTTAACACTAAATATAACGTGTTTTTATATATCATTTATCAATATTAAGTACCTTATTTACAAATATTGATTCAATAATAATTAGTCGTTTTAGTTGTTATATAATTGGACTTTAAATTGGATCCTCGATAATTGTTCATTGTTTTTATTGAATTGTTTAAATTTATATTTTTTGTAAAATACTAGGTGTTGTTGGGAGGCGATAAAGATAAAATAATTTTTTTTTCATATTCAATATATAACATATTTTCTTATTCATTTATTAATGTTGTGTATTTTCTTAGAAAAGACATATCAATATATAAAGATAAATTAAATAGTGTTAAGGGTGGCATAATTAATTTAAATATTTAGAATTTGGATCAAATCAATTTTTCTAAAAAAATAATGAATCTGGATTTTATACAAAATTTTGAGGCCCAAGAATGACGCAAATTACGGCACGTCCCAATTAGATATATGTAAAAAACTTAATTTTATTACTTTTTGTTTCTTTGAAAAATAATGTACATTGGTTAAATTTCTTTAAATATATTAAAGATGTGTAGAATTTTATCCGATTTAGAATTTTATCCAAAAATATTTTAGTGTAAAAAATTGGATGAAAAATAAAACTATCAAAAAAATTATTTCAATATTTTTAAAATTCTGAATTTGAGTTAATCCAAGTTCTTTCTCTTTAGGAGACAAGCAAAATTTTATAATTAAATATATGTTCATGCAGTTTCGGGTCTTTTTAAATATGACTTTATTAAGATCGAATCAGACCAGTTTTTCAAAATTTTTATGGTTTATATTTAACACTAAATATAATGTATTTTTATATGTCATTTATCAATATTAAGTACCTTATTTACAAATATTGATTCAATAATAATTAGTTAATTTAGTTGTTATATAATTGGACTTTAAATTGGATCCTCAATAATTGTTCATTGTTTTTATCGAATTGTTCAAACTTATATTTTTTGTAAAATACTAGGTGTTGTTGGGAGGCGATAAAGATAAATTTTTTTTTTCATATTGAGTATATTACATATTTTCTAATTCATTTATTAATGTTATGTATTTTTTTAGAAAAGACATATTGAAATTACACCTAGAGGGGGGTGAATTGGTGATTATAGCTAACTAGGATTACTTTTAAAATTTACCCGAAAATAGCTTACTGACATTTTACGAACAGAACTATAATCTGACAATGATAGTAAGGTGATATGACTAAATGCAATGCAGAAAATAATGTGCAGGAAAGTAAATAGAACAAACAAGAATTTTAGCCAAGTTCGACCCCTAATCTCCCCTATGGTCTACGTTCTGGTCCCTTACCAACTTGGTAAGAGAATATATTATTGATCAATGAAGGTTACAACTACAAGATACAACAATATATCTCCCTTTATCCCAGCTGCTGATAATGGGTTGCTGAAACCTGTTTAAGAACCTGCTCTCTAAGTACTACACTACCCCGTAGTACAAACTCCTCTAGCAAGTACCACTAAACACTTGTTTCCCTAGCCAACTTATCCAGCAACTAATCAATACAATTTGAACAATACTAATCATTGATAAAGTTTACAACTCAAACTATAAACTCTCTCTAAGATGAAACACGTGTATATAATTAGAGCTCGAGAGTATTTTAGAAACAATAAAGATCAGGAGTTGTATGTGTTCTTGCTTGCAAATTCTGTCAGTAATAAAAACTGCAAGAAACCACATATATATATAACAATACATTAACATTTGAAAACGGCCTCAACAAATTACAACGGCTAGAATCCAATTCTACCGTGTAAGATCGTTGGGATGGTTTTCCAACGTTCATGTGTACGTTAGATTGAAGGGAAACACAGAAGTCCAACGTTCATAAAATATCTCTTCTATTTAGTCGAGGATAAAACGTTTTAATCAAAAGATAGAAGAAAGAGTTTGAAAGAGAAACAAACTCCTATTCTTTAGGAAATCAATTTGAATGATTAAAAACATTTTATAAAAGAGCTTTATATATATCATGCACGTATATTATATTAGAGAAGTCCTTACAACTGATATATATGAAGATCCTATAAAATCTCCATGAAATTCGACTTCCTTGTTGAATCTGGACTGTGCATGTTGGCTTGTTGTTATTCTGACATAGTTGATCATAGCTTGCTGAAATAGATTACTGTCTTATGATAGCTTGCTGTCATGATACTTAAACAACAATGATATTAAGTTGTTATATCCTGCAAATATTCTCAAATAACAACATGATAGCTTGTTGTGTTGTGATCATCAAAACTAAGGAGTTACAATCTCCCCCTTTTTGATGATTACACACATTTAGGAGAATTATAAAAACTCCCCTTAATTCTATGCATATCTCAAAATATAAAATAAAACTAAAGATATCACAATTAGCATAATAAGCTTCTAAATATAAAAACAATTAAACATATTTCAAATATTAGAAGCATCAGCATAACCAAGTCTTAAACCAAAACATCCATCAACAAGTTTTACCACACCAAATAAACAGATAAAAATCAAATCAAGTACCAGATGCAACAAGTCTTAAAAACCACATATACTTCAACAAAAACTAAATCAAATTCAGAAACTAAATCAAGTTCTTCAGAGACTAAGTACTTAAAAGAAATTAAATTCTCCTAAGTTCTCCCCCTTATATCATCAAAAATAGATTAGTCTTCCTGAGCAGAATTGACAGCTGCATCCTCTTTTGGTGAAAGAAACTCATCTTGCTTCTCCTGTTGTTCCAAGTCTTCAGCAGCATCCACAAGATCATCGAAGCCAGTGTCTAAATCTGCATTTGACTGAGAAGCTGAAGGTTTCTGAACAGACATGAAGTTTAGGAAAATATCCTTTAAACCCTTAACCTCTATCTTGAGCTGGTTGATCTGCTCAGTAGTGGCAGCAACATGACCAAACAACAAGGTATTATCATCTTGAATACCTTTTAGCAGCTGCATCATCTCAGCAGTTGGAGTAAAAGATGAAGGCTCAGCTACAGCAGGAGACTCAGGAACAATGGTATGTAAAATCCTAACTAACTCTCCATTGTCAATTTGTAAATTTGACTGAGCTAACATTTTAGCATCCAAAACTTCTTTAACACTCCCCTTAACAGCACTCTTAAGTTCAATCTTAAAGAATTCAAATACCTTGGTAAGCATTAAACCATAAGGAAGTCCAATCTTTTTCTGATTAACAGTAGCAATCATATTCTTTAAAACCAGATTTGATAGATCAAAAGCCCTACCAGCTAGAAGCATAGAAACTAGAGTAACATCTTGACAACTAAAGGTTGATTTATTCCCACCCCTAAGACAAACATTAGCCCTACAGATTTTAAACAACAAATGTGCCATAGGAGATACTTGAGTAGTGGAAGGGGGCTGAGGGTTTTCTTCAATATTATCAACAGATCCTAATAACAACTTAAACTGATCCATCACAGAGAAATCAGGGAATGATACATATCCTTTTCCAGTAAAAATATCAATCTCAGAGGGATTCTCAAACTTGATAATAGAACTTAAAATGGGAGGATTAAGCCGAATTTTCTTGTCATGCACAGTGGTAATACAGTTCCCATACTTATCTTTAATCAAATTTGCATAAAATTCACGAATTAAATCAGGATAGTAGACCTTAGGCATTTCGATGATAAAAGAATCCATACCCAAATTCTGAAACAAAAGTAAGGCTCCGGAGTTTTGAAAAAGCTTACCAATAATCGAGATACCAGGGATAATAGGACGAACATCTAAAGCATTTTCAGTGAATCATTGTTGGAGATCAGGAGAATCAAATTCCAAAGATTGCTTGAGTTTCTTCGAATCAGGGGTGTGAGAGACTTCTTCATCGCTCTCGTGACCCAAATCGACCACTGCAGTATCCATCTTCCAGGAAGTACGCTTGCCCAGAATACCAGAATTTCTAGTAGCACGAACCATGTTGAGTGGAACTGAACTGGTGATCTTGATTGATCGAAGCGGTGGTAGATAGAGAAAGTTGAGTCACGATGAAATAAAACCCTAACCCATGCTCTTTTAATGATATTTAGGGGAGAGTTTAGGATAAAAAATTAAAAACAAATTATATATATCTTACAATATTCTTATCTAATATTAGACCTATAATATAGATAAACTTTATTTCTTGTTGTTTGTTAATATAGATAATATCGAATTCGTTTGACCTTCGTGATTTATTTTGTTAATTGACTTTGATTACCTATTCTTAAATTGTGATTTATATTGAATATAATTGCCCAATTGTGCCATTCAAGATGGTGAATGAAATTGTCTTTACTTCTCATGGTTAACCTTTTGATGGTATTGTACCCACCATTAATTGGGCCACTTAACGATTTTCACGGCCTATTAATCTTTCGGGTATGTCTGGCAAGTTCGATAGGGGTTCTGGTTTTTCTCGTTGTTAGAAAAAGATGAAACAATTGTTAATGGTTAAGGGTCTAGGGTTGGTTATGCAGTATAACCTACATGTTGTTAATAAAGATAAAGTCGAGACTATAACAGCTTATGTTATGTGCACAGAGAAAGATAGAATGGCAAGGGCACAATTCTTGCAGCCTTAGCTTACACTCTATTTCATGTTTATTTATCAAAGGCCTATAATGCTAAGGTTTTGCGAAAGATGCTTGATTGGACACATAATATTGTCTCGCAAGGTCAAAAAAGGTATCACGTGTCTAATTTCCTTGACTTGAAGCTTATAGACTCTAAGTCCATGACTGAACAGGTGAACGAATTTTAGATGATTATACATACTTTAAAGGAGTTCAGTGTGGATCTTCCTATAAAGTTTTAGGTGATTTATATGATTAAAAAACTTCTGAAGTCTTGGGAAGAGTTCTCTCTTTTCATGATAAAATAGAAGGGAGAGATTACTTGGACTAGTCTGATGTTTGATATTTGTATGCAAGAGCAGCACAAGTCTAAACAGGGTTATTTGATGCAGGTTATAAGTGGGAGTGTGAAGATAAACATCGTGACAACTGATCAGAAATGAAAGCTAGCTAGTAAGAAAAGTAACGGTAACTGAGACAATGAAAAGAACAAGGCTAAAACCAAAGATAAATAAACCATGTTAGTCTTGTGGACAGATAGGTCATTGGAGTAAAGATTATTCTAAAAAAATCTAATGTAGTGGCTCAGGCAAATACTGTGATTGGGACTGCAACCATTGGTGTGCCTATAGCTAATATGGTTATTCGTGAAGCACATGCTTTTGTAATCAATGAAGGGTATGTTACCAATACACCTATAATATTATTTATTTATCTTCCTAAAGAGTGGTTGATTGATACTGCAGCTAATGTGCCCATTTCTGCTGACAAAACTCTATTTGTATCTTATCAACTCGCTCATAAAAGGACAGTGACTATGGGGAATGCTAGTGTTGTAGGCGTGTTCTATCCGTGATTAGAGTGCATCATATTCCTAACATTCGTAAAAATATTGTTAGTTGATCTTATTTAGTTAAGGATGATTTTGAACTTTTTTGAAGTGTAATAAAGTAGTTATCACTCAAACTGGTGTAATCATGGGCAAAGGTTATTTTTCGGATGTTTAATTTTTTATTAATGTTGAGCCTATGATTAACGGGTTGGTTAATAAAATTGTTGCTTCTTCTGTTAATTACGTTGAATCATCTAATTTTTGGCACTCTCGTCTTGGTCATTTAATTTTTGGTTCTCTAATGAATATGATAAATTTAGAGTTGATTCTAGAGCATGCAATTAGTAACAAATCTAGGTGTCCAGTATTTGTCTCTTCTAAAATCAATAAGAAAACCATTTCATAATGTTGTAAGAGATTCTGAAATTTTGGATTTAGTTCATATTGACATATGTGAATCTAATGATTTTTTTAATAAAGACAATAAATGATATTTTATTACCTTTATTGAAGATTGTAGTAGATACTATTATTTTTATTTGCTTAGATATAAGGATGAAGCACTTGATAAGTTCATTATGTATAAAAGTTAGTCGTTTGTATCTTCTAAAAAGGTTGCGTCTATATTTCTTGTAGTTTTGATATTTTTATACGCTTTTGAATTGGTTTAGTTTTAGATATTGTTTTATCTACAACAATATAGAAAAGATATGGGTGGAAAAAGATATAAACTTGTTATGGTATGAGCTTTTCATCCCAAATGTACAATTAAGTATTTCAAATGTATAAGATGACCCCATAGCATTGCAGTACATATTATTTATGTATAAAATAAAAATATGGCCTTATCTAACAAAGTATTAAGGAGAAATCAACTATAAACAATTTTTTAACACTTTTAACAAAAACTTCAAGAGTTACAATTCTTGGTAATAACTAAAATAATTTATTAAAACACTATGTATATATGAACATGGTTTACTTAAATTTGTTATTGTTTTCTTTCTTCACATTCATTTGTCTAATAGTGATTTGGGATTTGGGTGCAGCATCAACTCTGTAAAAACTGGCTTGCAACCATTGGGGCTAATCAATTGCCCTTTTGCACATGTAATAGCAGGTTGGATGTATAGGCACACTCCTTCCCGTCTCATGTGTCATGATCTTCAAAACCAGTTAGTAGGATCCAATTTCATGAGCATGTGTTTGGTTGGTTGTAACAAAGGTGGAAAACACTTGCCCAATTCAATTTGGGGTGTAACCCTTACCAGATAAAAAAATATTTAATATTTTGCATCAATTTATTAAATTGTATACGATACCTATCATATACAAGTAATCCTTAGTATTGTGGAGCATTTTCTTCATTGTTTCACTGCAAATAGGAACACAAGCATATTATGTAAAGATTTCGGAAGGAAATATTCACCATTATATTAAAAAGATAATAAATAGAGCTTAATATTGAGTAAGAAGGTTATCAACTAGTTTTTCATCCACCTACCAAAAAGCCAATCCAAAATTAATACACCAATAATGTAATTGGGCTCAAACAACAAACTTTAATATAATTAATAATTTCTCTAATACTTATATTTGATTTTTTCTATCTTTTGACTTTAGATAATTTGTAAAAATGTGGCAGAATGAAAGGAAAAATCAAGAATAACATTTTTTTATGAGAACAATCATATTCACTTCCCCTATGTCCATTATCCATTATAAACAACAACTATCAAATAATTCTATCCAAATTGTGCGAACTACGTACCAGGACACAAAAAATCTCTTTTAAATCAACTGTTGTATAGAAATTTAAAAAATATCAACACACAATATTTGTATGGGTTAAAAAAGATAACCAGACCCAAAATACAACATATCAAATCTTAAAGGTAGGTCGAAAAACAAAGAAAATGGAAATAAGCAATAAAAAACAAAATATATGGAAATATGGGATACTCAGTCACAAAAATATACATGGGCACCCGTGTGTATATGTATGATGGCTTCGCAATTAGGAACTTCATGTCACTTACACATTTGTCTCCTTCACTATAGTAAAATAAACCTCTAATTTTAAAAGACAAAAGGGGTGGCTTTATGGTTTTCCCTATATTCAATACTCAAATAATATTTATTTTAGATATCATAAAACTATAAGACAAGATAAGGGAGATGTTGTAAACATATGAATAGTGGTGTATGGTTATGAACTAAATAATGAAGATTCTAGAATGTACTAGTAGGGGAGGTTTTGTTTTTAAAAATTTTATATACAAGTTTCTAGAATGGACTAGAAATAGTAAATCATCTTATTATCTTGATGGGTTGCTACCCAAAATACCTTTTTTCTTGGACCCTTGTTTGTTTTGGGGCTGGGCCTTCCTTTAAAGAGTATATTTCTTTGGCTCGTTATTATTGTGATTTTACCTACAAGATTATTTTCTTAACCTTAACTACACTAGCTTAAAAGCTATACATGTTAATACTGAAAATCACAGCATGTTCATTTAATGCATTATGTTTTTTAATATAACTAATTTAATTTTTTAATAGTTTTTTATTTTTAATTAATATATTTTAACTTATGTTAATAAGCTTTCAAAATAAAATTGGTATAATAATTTATGTTTGTAAAAACTCTAATTTGTGCCACTAGTTGGGAATGTGATTAGATTGAAGGAGAATTATTGAATACCATATTGTCTACTTGTAAACCAATACATTCAATAATATCATAGTCAAAATGATTAATTAGAATGGTTGGTTTAAGGGAATGAGTCATTCATTTAGGATAGTAATTTTAAAAAAAATGTTATTTTCCATAGATTTGAATATCTAAGTTTTTACTAACCACCAACCTTGGAAACTATATATAAACATATACCTAAAGGGCTGTTTGAGGAGGCTAAGATATATGCACATCATTAGTAGCTAACTATTAATTCTTAAAATTATTTCTTTTGTTACATATCTATGAAGGATTTTGTAAAAAATAATGGAGAAAATGGTTCAACACACCACCTATATTCATATATTGTGTATCAAAAACTTGAATTTGGAATCATTTCTTAGTCCAATAACTCTAGCATTTGGAACTAGGTTTTCAACTCTCGTTATAGGTCAAACCCTTTAAAACCATGTTTTTTTCCATATAATTTAATTACCTTATTATATTATATATGTTATATTTAACATTTTGTTAATAGTTAAAACGCTAACAAAATAGCACACCATTTACCAAATTTAGGTTTATGTTCATATTTTGTTAATTTGTAATTGCAAGTAATTCTTGGTATTTATTTTTAAATTCTAAAATCATTAATACCCATTTTAATAACACTCACATATATATTTTTTTTTAACTTTGTCCAAATCTTTCTTGGTAACCTTTCATATGTGTTTTATATTATAATATTAATGTAAGAATAATGGGTTTGTTTGATTGTTTAATTAAGACCTTCCATCAAATTTAACACTTTCTAAATATTATAACTTAAAACAATTATTATTTATTTTTACTAAGCATGTACATGTTAAAAAGACTTATATAATGAATTAATTTATATTAAAGGTTGAGGAGTTAAGTGTAGGTTTGGGTTAGGCTTGGGCGGGTTGGGTTGAGTTGGGCTTGTTGGGTTCAACCTCTCTCTTGGATGCTGGGTTAAAAGGGAAGGGTTCATCCTTTTCTATTCTCGATGAAGAGTTACTAGTGAAGGTTTGGTAACTTAAATTTGTTTTTTTTTAAAAAAAAATTATTGTTATTATAATTGTTCATGTATTAAATCATAAAATTTTCATGATTATGTTTAAATTAAAGAAAGAATTATTTGAAAACAAAATATATTTACATAAAATATGTAAGTTTGATTAAATAACTATTTAACTACATAACATATGTAATGTATTAAATTATAATAAACTATATTTTCTAAGTAAGTTATCTATGTAATAAAGTAACTTAAAATAATCAGGAGTCGGGTAATGTGCATTGAGATATTAAATTATAAAATTATATATTTGAATGAGTAAAAAATGAGAAACAAGGCTATTGTGATAACCCTAAACTAGCCAATAACCATCAACAACACCCGTATTTGTGGCCTTGAACCACATTCTATTTTCGCAAGCCAGGGTTAGCTCAGTTGGTTAAAGAGGGGATAACTATCCTCTTCGTCACAAGTTCGAATCTCATAGGAGAAGAATTTATGATTATGCCTCCTGGCCAGAGCATGCTTAAATGCCGTTTACCTTGCTTCATGTGGTTTGCAAGCTATTGTGTGACCCTATAGGGTTTACCTAGTGCACACCCGAAGGTTAGCGGCTCCGGTTACATAACACTCTATTTTCTATTAGTCCACAACGCTCGTAAACATCCTCTTGCCCCTGAATCCCGACCCTCCCTTTCAAAAAATTTCTTACAGTCCGAGCTAGATCACACCATTCGAGACAAACAACACTCACCCTTATTTGAAGATAACAAAAATAAAGTATATTAATCACATACCTTAGAGTTTAAAATGTACGTCCACTTAAGTTTGGGATTTATGGGTACAAATGTTAATACTTTAAGAGCCAAAACAACAAATTATGTAGCAATTCCTATATGGTAAGTTTGGGATCTATGGGTACAAATATTATTACTTTAAGGGCCAAAACAACAAATTATGTAGCAATTCATATATGGTTGAAGCTATTAGCTTTGAAGATTATCAAGCCACTACTAGAAAGAGATTTTATATATCGGGTAAACAACGATGTGTATGTAAACAAGGACCGATGTATTCGTGACTGATATTAAAGTTAATTTTACATAGACATCGTTTTTTACCTGATGTCTAAAGTAGTCGTATACAACACTTTGGGAAGATTTCTAATGGCTTAGAATATTTTTATAAATTTCAGACATCGTTTATTTATATGTAACTCGTATGAAAAATACAGTTTAACATCAATTCCTGTAGGTAACCGTTGTTATAGGTGTTATATAATATAGGTTTTGTTTAAATTTATGTTGTTAAATCGCCTTATTCAAATCATTTATTGTTTTATAATTAATGTATCAAACACATTTTAACAATAAATATTTGAATTTTTCCTAATCTTTGGTGCTATTGGAGAATGTATTTAACCATAATACTGAAAAAACTTAAGTCCCAAAACTCAACCAATATATATATATATTAGCTAGTTGAATTCAATATAAATAAATAAGATAGCTTAGTTTATACAATCAACCCGAAAAATATTCTAACCAAAATATGTATATCATCCTAGACATACCATTCCCATGATAAGTACAACTTATCTCATCAAATTGTAAACATCAACCAGAGTACTAACTTAACCGGTACAGGATACTTATTGACATGAATAAACACTACTTAGTTGATCAAGATCACAAGCTTTAATAGTAGTGGCCTTGGGGAATCTCTTGAAGAAGACAGAGGTCTGTGCTCCTTCCTTCCTACAACTACAAGAGTTCCGTGAAATATAAAGAAATAATAAAATAAAATTTCAACTAAAATTGATAGGATTGTAGTAATGATGATCATTAATTACTTAAATATTTGTAGTGTGCACACACTAATGTAAAGCGGTGCTCATACCCTTGTCTTAAAATTAAATTTTAAGAATCCAGCAAAATATACTAGTAAAGAATGTTATAATTTGTAATAGTTGAAAGGATGAGCCCAATGTTGTACAACCAAGATAATTATATTTCACAAGAGCCTTAAGTTAATAAGCCAAAAGAAAACATATAAAATTAGAAAGTACCTCAATTCTCACCTTTACAAACTGCAAACTCTTCCCATTTCCTAAATGAAATCGAAAAGGCAACAAAGACATAAAGTTTGGAAGTAGAAATTATCATCTAGTATACAATTAGGTTATTAACATGCCTTCTGTGAATAAGATCATGAATATATAAATAAAGAATAGCCATATAATACGCCACAAGTACACATAGGTAACCTCTACTAAACAGTTGCATAAGGCCTAAATGATGTTGCATAATAATAGGCACCACCAGGGTGGGATTGCTAATGTGGATGTGGTCATAGAGCCTTAAGTCAACGAATTATGCAACACTAGAAAGCGTTGTAGTATGCGTCTTTTGCAACAGTAAAAGCGTACAATGACAACAACAGTTAGTGTTTCATAAAATGAAGTCACATCACCACTGTGTCCTACGTGGCAAGTGACACGTCATATTTCCACGTCAGTAGTGGCCCCTACTTTGACACGTCAGCAAGGGGTCCCACATTTTCCACATTGGCAGTGGGAGCCATTTTTGCCACGTCAGCAGTGGGTCCCACAATGTGTAGTGCAACACTAATTTTAGTCATCTGCAACACCATTGTTATTAATATGAAACATCATGTTTAGTATTACGCAACACCGTATAGAGTCAAATGCAACACTACAAAAATAATTTTTTTGAAATAATTGTTCTTCTTTTACATTATTCCTGCGAAACAAGGCATCCAACATTCAATACAACAAGCATCTAATGAAACTTAAAACTTATTAAACCGGTTCTAAAGTCTTATCAACAAGCATAGATGAAATCGGATACATACTTTGGTTCTAACTATCAAAGTACATAATTTCTAACTTCAAAAGGGCAAAAATATCAAAATACTCGATAGTGAAAGATATATGATAGTAAACACTTTTCCTACATCAAGGAGAACGACATTCAACCAAAGTGCAAGTCCAAATGTAAGCACTGCTATGATCATAGGAATGTTCTAGAGCACAACCATGTTAGTAAAAAATTTATACATGAATTTCCTGAGCCAATCATCCTCCAGATCTCGGAAATTCTAAATTCTTTTCTTAAAATGCTCCTCCATGCTTGAAATTTGATGACACGCATATTTCCAAGCATCAAAATTATGCGGGCTCGGAGGAAGGTTGCAGGAAGAACAGGCTCCTACGCAAAGCTTGAACAGAAGGGTTAGAATATAAAACTATGTGGGTATAATATATACATTATTTGCTTATTCAATCTGAAGAACAAGATATATTATGGTTACATAAATTATATTAAATGAAGTTTACAGTAATTTGACATACTGAATCCAGCATATGATGAAAAAAAGAAATTCAGCGGGCATGCCATGGGGTTCAAAAAATTAAAAAGAATAAGATAATATAAGGAAATAAAAGAGCAGTAAAACATAACATATTAACAATATCTCATTCACATATAAACGTTAAAAGTAGAAGTGGTTGAGAGCAAGAAAAAACAGAAATCGAAAATAGAGGTTATGGATTTAAATATTTTTGGCTCTGTTTTGCTACTTGCTCTAAACCAAAAAGTTCTTGAACAGTAAATATTCTACTTAGTGTATACACTTCTTTTGTCCATAAAAAAAACTGAGGTTTCGAGTTTCTTATGCTTTTTATGTTCCTTAATTTAAAGTGTGTTTAAAAATTGAACATTAAGGACAAACTTACTGTTCTACGTATCTTTACTATTACAGGGTGGTAAGCACTCAACAGTTGAAATTAAGATGATGACTAATACCCGAACTTGTCACCCTTTAAAATTAATGGATACTCTGATGGACAGTGAACTATAATAGCTGTCTTTTTAAGGAGAGACCAAATGCAATATGAACTCTCTCATTTAAATCTCTAACAGGAGGACTCTCCCACCTTTTTAGATGCTAGCCAAAAAACTGATACAATTTTTCCGGAACCTTGTAATAGTATCCTTATCCTTCATTAGACTGATCACTCTTTTAAACTCTTTGGTTGAAAGTGTGTCGATTATATTGCTTCCAAGTAGAGTGAAAGAACCATTATCATAATAAATTTTGACTTTTGTATATGATACAACCCAGACTCTGATTATTTCTTTAGCTAGCTGCTGAAAATATTCTTCATCTGTGAGGTACCAATTTAGTGGAAGAAAGTAAGTTTAATCATAGCAATTCCATAATGATCACTCAGTAACTAGCAGTTTCTTCCAACAAATTTAAAGTATGTCTTCATTGAAGGTTTATATGAAGGTAGGGTTGTGATTTTTCTTCAAGCTTGTTTGAGTGGAAGTGATTGGAATTTTGAGAAGTGAGTTTGCAGTTGGCTTGTATAGAAATTTTGGCTTTGAGGTGAGAGATGGTTGAG
The DNA here is from genome assembly GCF_009905375.1 of Apium graveolens. Taxonomy (NCBI): domain Eukaryota; kingdom Viridiplantae; phylum Streptophyta; class Magnoliopsida; order Apiales; family Apiaceae; genus Apium; species Apium graveolens. The sequence goes on along the minus strand of NC_133654.1, from coordinate 267,315,894 downwards.
TGTTTGAGCTAAGAGATTTGGTAGGTTGAGATTTTATCATTTGAATTTGTAGGGTTTGTTGGTGTGGTCCTGGATTGTCTTCCTTCTTTTTCCTCCTTTCATCTCCTTTCTTCTTGTCATCATCCTTCTTCTCATCCTTCTTTTTATCCTTGCGGCCAGTTGCTCTTGAAGATTGACTTGGATTTAAGTTAGAAGGTTTCTGCTCATCATGCTTCTGCTCATCATCATCCTTGTGATCTTTTAAATTAAATTGAGCAGTTGGCAACATAGTGTCACGATTCAGCAAATATCTGTATAAGATCTTTATCATCTCCAAATCTTCAGCGTTCTTGTTCTTTTTGTATTTTAGATCAGATTGAATAGTCATGATTGTCTTCATATTTGATCTAACAAAAATTTTAGGAATAGTAAGTTGTTTGTATTATTTGGTTCTTGGGTAGATGTAGGACACTCCTTTGTTTGGATATAGATAGGCTTCAGGAAAAGCTGCTATCTATGCATTTTTAAGCACATGATGAAGTTGAGTGTCCTCTGTGATGACTACAAGCACTTTGTCAATCACAACATCTAGCTTAGATGCCCTTAGTATGTTAAGATTTGACATAGATACTTGAAGGCATCTATCCACACCATCATCATTGATGTTGACAATAATCCTCTTCTTTAAGTAATTTTCAACATTCACAACCACTGCCCTGGTAGAATTGATAGTTTTGGCCAATGCTCTTTTGTATGTTATATAGTTATTTTAAAGAGACAACCTCGGGACTGCAAGAAGTTCACTGAATTCTTGATCTTGATATGGTCCTTCTGCAGCCTTGACGAGTCATTCTTTTCCTACATCTTGAAATTGTTGAGTTTGTGAAAAACTTTGGCCAACCTGAATAGGCTCCTTAGATTTAGATTTAGCATCCCTGGATTGTTGAATCCTAACCTTAATCTCCCTTTAGTCTTGATAACAGGCATGAGTAGGGGAGTTCATAATTTTGGCATTATTTCTTCCGGCAGGGAAGGCAGTGGTATGTTGAGCTTCCCCGTGATTGCTCCCAAAGCAATAGAGTTTTGCATTTAAAGATGCTTGTGAGAGTCCATCAGGGTTTTAATATCTGTCTCTTGACTTTGCACCAAGGATGTAAGAGCTTGAACTTGGGAACTTAGTTAGTCATTGGAAGATTTGAGAGAAGAAACTTGATATTGCAGTTCTTGAACTTGTAGTGTGGATGAAGATTGAGATGTGGAGGAAGTAGAAACCCCAAAAGTGTCCTCTACAACCTTCTTAATTTCATCCATGGGCAAGGCTGAAGGAGTGTATCTTCTAGAGTGCATTTGATCCATCTTCAGTCTTGTGTCATTAGAGTGAATGACACTACGCCATAGATGGCCTATCGCAATAGTTTGATCACGCGTGTTACAAATTTATGTTACATTAGCTACGCTCATCTTAGCCTATCGCAACCTAGTACTTTTGATGTTACCAAAACTTTTACAACATGTTACTATAGATATAAAGTGTTACATATGGTAACATTTGGAAACTTATGTTATAATAGAGTATTAATAGAGAAAAAGTAAAATTTTACAAAAAACTATATATATAATTATTTGACTTCAAAATTAATTAATTTTGATAAAATAATAAGCAAAAGTATTAAAATTAGCTAATTTTGATGAAATAAAATCGTTCTTTAAGTCTATAAACTATATAAAGTAACTGATATTTTTTATTAATAAAAATTTTGAACACTATTTGTTATTATAAGTTTATTAAAAAATAAAAATAAAGTAAACTTAGCAATATTAAATATTTTGTTGGGCTGTCAATCATGCGGCTAAAACAGGCTCAAAATGTCTGGACAAGCGGCAATTTAATTTTTAGATAACCGGGCAATTTTAGACAAGCGGGTTAAAATTTTACACAAGGCGAAATTCACTCTTTACTCTAAATATCTAAATATCTCCCTCTCAGTCGCTCTCTTTCTCTCTGCTCGCAACTCTCACCCTCTCTCTCTATTCCATCTTTACTTTCAGTTGAGCAGTAAATTAAAGCTATACTTTCAATTTAGAACTAAACTTTTACAGATCGATGGAGATGAGGACTGCTTGAACCGATTCGAGCTTCAGACGAAACTAGGGTATATATTCGAATTGGGGGTTTTTGTTTTTAGTTCTTTTTTGTTAAATTCTCTTTGTTCCAAAGCTAATTTGGTTTTTCTCTTTGTTTGAGTGCTAATTTTGGGGTCGAATCAGCTTGGGTTTAGCTTGTTGTTCTACCTTAAGTTACTACTTCTCTTCAATTTTGTGTGTATATGTATCTCCTCTCTCTCTTCCTCTGGTTTAGTTACTATTAAATGAATAATTCAGTGTAGGAAGGTTGAAATGGCTACAAGTGGTGAGGATATTATTTTGGCGATTAAAAAGACTTTGAGATATGGTCTATTCCTCGGAACTTATGCTGCGACTTTTGTTTCAGTAGATGAGCTTATTGCGGCTGTTGGAGGCCATCACATGCAACTTCTTGTCTTGAATATTTATTAATCTAATTAATTTTGTTTTGTAGTTGGATTGAGAATTTGAGTTTTAGTCAATTATGCATGATACAAATGGATATTCTATGGATAGTCAAACTTTTAGTATTGTTAATCTTAGTGTATTGCAGAAAATATAAAATTAGTTTGTCATGAGTTTATGGTACTGGTATCTGGTTATGTCATTAAAGTGGTCTTCTACTAGCACCCACTTTTTTGAGTTTTGGGATGTTAGTGACACAAGTATAGTTCTAGGTACAAATTGTTAGACTCGTGCATGGTTCTATCTTGATCTTCTCAAATTTTATTTGAAAGTGTTGTGGAACTAGGATTAGATATTTAGATGTTTTATATTATACACTAAAAACTTGTTATCTCTGGAGTGATAGTGTTTAAATAAATAAGCTATTAACATGTAAAACATGACCTCAACTACAGTTTGGTCATATTGTTATCAAAATTTCCTCATAAAACCAAAGTTTTGTGCCATTTTCTTGTGTTCATATACAATCGATGGCGGTATGTTAAGCTATTATCGGTTTCTCTAGGCTTGTCCAAAATAAATGATCTGCACATCAAGATTGCTTAATACATCCCGGAGTTGAACAACGTTGTTTCTGTGCTGGATTTTCTTGGCAGGCTTGACTGCCAATTGATTGAGGACAATAGGGCTGGGCAGGTTATTGTGTGAAATAGTTGAATAAAAGTGAAAACGTAATATAGATAAAACCCTAATATGGAAGTTAAATCAAAGTAAAACTCTAGATTCAAGTGAGTACCACTATAATTTATACTAAATAAACAATTAGACTGGTACTTCTAATATCCATTCTGTGAACTTATTCCTACTAAATTGTAATAGTAGTTTTTTCTTTCAAATAGAATATATATGGTCTCGTGATTAATTCTATATTTGGTAATTATTTTATTTTTTGTTTAGGACATCAAGGTGGAGAGCTTTGCTAGCAGGGGAAATAGATGGATCTTCAATGCTTCTAACTGGATTAGAAACAGAACTTACAAGCTTGGAAATTTACATTTTAATGCGTGCTTCTGTCCTAGCATCTCGATGTGGAATAAAGAGCAAGAGATTTGGGAACATCTGCAAACCACTTACATGGGCTCATGGAGACATTGTCCTCATGTGTTTAGCTTCTTCCCAAATTTTGTGAGTTCTGTTATCATCTAAATGTTTTTAAAAAAAAAATTGATATAGCTGTTTATCGCTCTAAATTTTGTTCCATGCATATCAATCAATATATAGTAAGGTGATTACATGAATACAGGACTAAATGGGAACCTTTTTAGATTTATGCCCTGCTAAGCTACAATTGATTCAGTTATATATATCATATTCTAAAACTTGCCATTTCTTTTCTAGAACATTTTGCACAGTTCTACCACTTTTTTCCTTTTATTTTTTATTTTTTAGTTGTTAGGCTGACACTGTCAATTGTCAATATATCGCTTGACATCAGATATCTCTATGATTCATTTACCCGTACATTGTTAAGCAATCACTTTTGATCCATTTCATTATATCTTCTGCCTGTGTCAATACCTGTTGGTTGTTGCTATCAACTGATACTTTAAATCACAATGAGATGAGGTTAAAATACTAGACTGAAGTTCTGCATATGCAGAGGTCTAAGTACTCGATGTTATTAAAAACAGACATCTAAACATGATTTAGTTAAATTAAATAATAATAAGAATATATATATGATTGTAAATAGTACGTACATGGATTATATTTCTAATGTAAAATATTTACATCAATCGTCATTGTCAATTATTTTACAGTTACTGATGTATCCAAGTTACTTGTAGGTTTTTAATGATCCTCTAGTGACTAATGATGTACAAGTTTTCTTTCACTGTTATATGCATTGCACATTCTGAACATCTGTTTACTCACGGTCTCATGGCTATTTATATTTAGCTTCAATATGAGATAGGATCTTTACTCAATGGTAACTGGCAGGTTCTATTGGAGTGCTGTGGAAAAATTTGTATTCAAAAAATTATATTTTATTTGCTAAATGTGCCTTTGTCAAAATTCTAACATGCCCTTTATTCAGTAATAGCAGTTGGAAGCATTGCTACTTCAGATTATGGAGTAACAACTATGTGTATATAATGCCGAATTACTTAGGCCGACGCAAATCCAGGCATCACAATCAACCATCAAGATTTCAGCACAACTAGCGATGATGACAATTACCTCACACCAGTTACCGGAGGCTCTGGACTTTAGATTTCAGATGTGCACCTTTTTATATATCTTATTTTGTGTACTAGTAACAAGTGTTATCGTACTAGCTTTTGGATGTTTATTTATCATCCTAGACTAAGTAACTGTTCTTTGGAGTATGTGGAGTTGGTGAATTGTGTGGAACCGCAGTATTTGGTGGGGGTTTGTGAAAACTGATATGGAGTTTGGTTGAAATTATTTATTTGGTTGACTTGGATGAAAAACAGATTTTATGGCATGTTGAATTTATAAACCATTCCTGTCAATTTTTTTTTGAAAAATATGTTACATTAGGTACTAAAAATGTTACAAAGAAATTGGTATAATACAAAACATTACTGTTACAATATGCATCAAAGGTAACATTAAAGTATGTCTATAGTATCACATTATGTATGTTACATGTGCAAACAAATAGGGCCCCAAAATGGGGCCCACCAGTGGGCCCTACATGTGGGCCCCACTGGTGGGCCCCATTTTTTTTTTGAAAATTCTGAGTCCAAAGGTAACATACATATTGTGATACTATAGACATAGATTAATGTTACCTTTGACAGCTATTGTAACACAAAAGTGAATGTTACAGCAGGGCAAAAGTAATGTTACCTTAGGGGCCAAAGGTAACTCGAAAAAAAGCAACTTAATTTTTATGTTACCTTAGGCCTTTTTTTGGCTGTGGTAACACTTTTTTGGGCATGTTGTAACATTTTCTTGGTGTTGCTGTAGGCCATTTATGGTATAGTGTGATATGATTTTGAACTTGTTCATTCAGGGCCACAAATAAGGTCTTGAGATTCTTAACACTTGTTTCCATTCCACTGAGATCATACATTGATATCTGGTTAGCAAAGTTTTTGAATTTGTTTTTCATCTCAGTTTGAGAAGGAATGATTTCCAATATTTATACTTTCCTCTCGATTCTCTTTCCTTAAATAATTGGGAATTTTTGACTCGTTAAACTGGAATGAATTAAATTTTAATATTTATTTACCGATTAACATAAATTATTTAAAACCACATAATAAAGAATTTGTTGACATAAATATCTACCGTGAAAATCTCAGATAGTACATTGTGAGCACAATTGTTGGTATAGAATCAAAGTACCCCCACTTTCGATGTAAACAAAATATGGGCTATACTGCTCATATGGCAAAAATATGGGCCCGCCTAGTGATGTGGAGTCACCATGTCGGAACATGTGCTGATTTGACTTCAAATATTATGCAACACCAACCTATGATGCCTTTATTAACAAGTAGTGTTTGAATATTGGTATAATAAAAGAATTTTTGTGTATTAAAAAGGTATTGTGAGTTACGTGTCAAATGCCCCTGCCCAACAGGCAACAAGAGCTTGGTTTTGACTTTCACCTTTAGTATTAATATTTAAGATGATATCAGTAGCAAAGAAAAATTGCCTATAAACAATTGGGGAGTCATTTTAACAAGTAATGGTAATTAGAAATCAACTCAGGTAGTGGGAAGTGGGGACTAAATCCAAAGGTAAAAGACTAAATCCACTAACGAAGATAATAGTTGATTCCGTAAAAGTATTTAAATACGATTCTTAATCTAACAATAGTAGTTCTCCTAAACTCAAATGACGATATATTAAGTCATTCTACTTGAGATAGAGTTAGAGTTGTTAGGAACAGAAGGGAGATATTTAATCTTTCGGAGATGGGACTCATATGTGAGGTTATGGATAGAACGATACAAGTCAGAGATCACTTCACTCTGGTGAACTATTCCCTCAAGAAAACTAAAGTGAGCCATCAGCGTGTGATTTTGTACAAGTGATTTCTCTACAATTACTTGGTCGCACTTAAGTAAAACTTGATCAAAAGTTGCAACAAAGTTTGTAGATCAAAAATTGATATTGTTATAACACATTATTTATTAAAAATCTACAATATTTTCCTCTTGAATCAGCGTGGTTAAACATATCATCCATTGGAAAGTTATCATCTAACTAGTACAACATCAACAACTTTTGGCATCTTGTCTCCTATGATCTCGTATATACTATCTTTCACCATCATACAAGAACATGAGATTTTTGTGAAAACAGGGCCTTTAACGACCGCAATTTTGATCGTTATATGGTCCAACTTGTTCGGTATTAAAAAATAATGACTTGATACCGTGACGGTCAGATTCCCTACTCGTTATTTACTAATTTTAGTCAAATTTTACGTCGACTAACCCACACTACTGCCACGTGTGCAACTAATACCAACACGTGGTGTTACATACCTTAGGATTTATGGGTAAAATATTAATACTTTAAGTGTTAAAAGGTCAATAAGTCTTTTAAAATTTATGAAACAAGTTTACAAAAGTTCACCTAACAATATTTCAGTGCTTTAATAAAAAAATTTTGTCTTCTAGCCATTAATATTCCAAACACATTCTAAGTTAAGTCTAAGGGCTCCTACTACACATATGAAGAAATTACATACAATTTAGCAAACCAAAAATTCTATAGCAATTCCCATAAGGTTGAGGCTGTTTGCTCTCAAGATTTTCAAACTGAGCTTCATCTTTGTTATTAAAATTTCCAAGACAACAAACACTCATCCCATAAATAAAGAGTAGTTGGAGAAAGTCATCAAAACTAATGCAGTGTGTTCTTCTTTTGTGACATTTTTAATTTCTTGTAATGTTATTAATCATGTTATATGGGCCACCCCTTTACTCTCCCATGGAGCTCAACCATTCCCGAAATTCATCTTTATAAACATTTATGTTCACATATTTTTTAATTCTATTTCTTGGCATCTTTGTCAAATATTAAATAATCGTCCCTTTTTATTTTCTAAGATATTTTTTCCTAATTGTCTTCCACCCCTCCTTTATTGTTGCTTAATATATTTTTTGTTAATTGTCTTTCATGTGAATTCACGAGTAATTATTACAAATTGATGAATAATTCATAAATTTTACCCTTTACCTTAGGCTGCAATCTGATCTTATTAAATTCAATAGCTGGTAGGGAAATGAGAGTAAATAACATAAAAGAATTTTTAAGGAGGTAGTGCAACCCTTGTGATATAATATATTAAGGGAAAAATACTGATTTTCGAGTGACAAAATAAGTGGGCTATGACCAATTTTGGTTGAAAATAAGCCATTTCCTACCTATTTGCTTTGTTCGAACTAGTCAAGTGGTAAATAATGAGTTAGTCTTTTATAATTGTCAAAATTGACCTAAAATCGCTCATTTATGACTTTTTTAGTTTTTTAAATTTTGGCCCCACAAAATTGCATGACTGTATTGAGGCAAGTGTGAGCAACGCGAAGACACATAACCACATAAGATAACTTACTAACATTTTAGCTACTTTTATTTCACAAGTTACCATCTGATGACCCAACTTTTGCCTATTTAGTATGTCGACCACACAAATGTGTTAATAATTAGTTTTTTGACATTAACTGACCAACTTCTTAAGAATTTAGTAGCTTTTATTGTTGAAGATGGTTGTAAATAGTATATTGTTGGTAGTATTTCAACACTTTTTTCTGGCTTTTGGTTGTTTATATTATATTCAAAAGATATTATATGGTCGATATTCTATATTCATATTTCATGTTCAAACATCACATGGAAACATAACAACGCATATGTTTTAATGATGAAAACTAAATACAAGTATGCAAAAATCCCTTTCATAGTCACTCACTTCAAAGAATATGAGTTCATTTTTTTTGAGGTAAGAAAATGACTTTATTACGTGCTACAATTCTTTGGTGCAATTTGTACTTTTATTAAGTGCTTGAATTCTTTGGTACAATTTGTGAGTTACGCATTCACCATATGTTAATGTTTTATTTTAATTACCAAAATGAGTGTAGTCAAAATCAAAAACTCGTTTGCTACATAAAAAACTCAACATTCTACTTTTATGTAAAATGTAGGTGTGAGATTAAATTATTTAATTTTGAAATATAATTATTACTTCATAAGCTAGTGGTTGATAATTAATTAATACATAGGATCAAACATATATAAAAATTCAATTAGTTGAATAGTTTGTGGTGAGCAAACCCAAGTCAAAGAAATGGAAATAATTTAGGACAAAGAATATGATTCCAATAAGTATTATATATGGTTTGCATTTTATATATATAACATAATATGTAGTAATAACGAAAAATTACAATTCCAATTTGTGATAGTTATGATTAAATATAAAGTATATATTTTTACACTTTAGAATTTTTCAAGTCAATACTTTACTTGTTTTGAATAAAAATGCGCATATATATATTAATTTATTTAATTAAATATATATACATCATATTATATATATATATTGTACTTCCAAATTAATATTTTTCACATATCTCCAACCACATCTCTTGTTAATGAAAGGTATATTTTTGAAATCACATTTACCTTTGGCATGCTTAAAATAATACATTCAAAAGCTTTCCCTGATATTTGTTACTAATGTGTCAAGTACACAACAAATATACAATATTGGGGAGTTGAGATTAAATTTTCCGCGTAATGGCTTGCTCTTTATCGTAAATGGTAGCCCAGGGTTCTTCGCCTTCCACGACCTCTAGCCAAGTACCTAAAACTCACTCAGAACTTATCTTCGATTGATCCCACATGAGTGCAAATTCGAAAATTAATTATTGGTAGTGATGGTTCAGCGGGGTGAATTGCACAAACGCTATAGCATACCTATTGGTTGGATATGTAGGATCAAAATCAAATACGTCCCTGAAACTTTTTTAGGCTATCAAAGAGCGAGGATCAACCATTATAAGACCCTTCAATCTATGTTTTTCATTAAGTAGAATTCTAATGAAAAATTCCAGCCACTTTTTTCTATTAAGGGATACAACAAATCCAATATCATTGGAGCATAATTAACACCCAAGTTGTTCTTCCTAAAATCACGTACCACATGTCATAAATGTTATCCATCAAAACCTACTTGTTCAGCTCCTCCGTGCATCTTTTTAAAAACATTAATTTGTTGTCTCGGCTCGACACCCAAAATGTAAGTTCTTAATTAAATGTGTTTGACCCTCGCTTACATGTGTTAAAAACTTGAAAGTTCGGAGTTTTAATATCGTAAGTTCCTTATGTAATTTTCAAAAAATTTGGATATGGATATAAGTAATTTTCTTAGTATAATTCATAGAAAAATAAGTGCCATGAAGTTTCTTTATGTGGAGTATATGTGTTATGTATGGTCTAATCCAAGATCAATGGCTTGAAATGTTACATCAAATCATTGACACAAAAAAGAAGCATTATAAAGGCCTTGAGTGACAAAATCAAGACCCTGATAAGAACGATCTAAAGGGCTTGAGTGATAGAGTCAAGGCCTTGACATATTCAGTTGCGATCTGAAGGCCTTGAGTGTTCAGAGTCAAGGCCTTGATATGAGTAGACATATAGATATATTTATATTATTATCTAAATAAGAGTAAGGATTATTCTTATGTAAATAATACTCCCTCCGTCCTTTTCAATTGTTTACAATTTTTAGAGAGTGTCTGACACGTATTTTAAGGTGCATATAAAGTATAGTTTTGTAATTATTTTTTTACAATTTTGTTTTTCTGAATAAAAATTAAAACATTCAACTTTTATTCAGAAAAATAAAATTGTAAAAATAAGTTACAGAACTATACTTTTTATGCACCTTAAAATGCGCGTCGGACACTTCCTCAAAAATGTAAACAATTGGAAGGGACCGAGGGAGTATTAATTAGGCTTCAAAATAATTATTTTTAAATGATACTATATATATGTTCTTTGATATAAAAATAAAAGGATGAAGGGAAAGGACAAGAATCCTTGCTAGCCTCCATTTTTCTCTCTTCCAAATATAAAACATATACATAGATTTTCGGATGAATTGAGGTGTCATCATTTTTGAACTTTGCCGGCCTGTGACGGATTTTTCTATTGCTGCATTAACCTAGAAGTTAATTTACGGTAGCCCAGCACATCATAGGCGAGGCGAGTATATCTTCAAGAATAGTCACGTCTTTTACAATATTCTTATCTAATATTAGACCTATAATATAGATAAACTTTATTTCTTGTTATTGTTAAGTATTGCAATTTCTGAATATCGAATTCGTTTGACCTTCGTGATTTATTTTGTTAATTGATTTTTATAACCTATTCTTAAATTGTGATTTATATTGAATATAATTGCCCAATTGCGTCATTCAAGATGGTGAATGAAATTGTCTTTACTTCTCGTGGTTAACCTTTTGATGGTATTGTACCCACCATTAATTGGGCCACTTAACGATTTTCACGGCCTATTAATCTTTCGGGTATGTCTGGCAAGTTAGATAGGGGTTCTGGTTTTTCTCGTTGTTAGAAAAAGATGAAACCATTGTTAATGGTTAAGGGTCTAGGGTTGGTGATGCAGTATAACCTACATGTTGTTAATAATGATAAAGTCGAGACTATAACAGCTTATGTTATGTTCACAGAGAAAGATAGAATGGCAAAGGCACAATTCTTGCAGCCTTAGCTTACACTCTATTTCATGTTTATTTATCAAGGGCCTATAATGCTAAGGTTTTACGAAAGATGCTTGATTGGACACATAATATTGTCTCGCAAGGTCAAAAAAGGTATCACGTGTCTAAGTTCCTTGACTTGAAGCTTATAGACTCTAAGTCCATGACTGAACAGGTGAACGAATTTTAGATGATTATACATACTTTAAAGGAGTTCGGTGTGGATCTTCCGATAAATAACTTCTGAAGTCTTGGGAAGAGTTCTCTCTTTTCATGATAAAATAGAAGGGAGAGATTACTTGGACTAGTCTGATGTTTGATATTTGTATGCAAGAGCGGCACAAGTCTAAACAGGGTTATTTGATGTCGGTTATAAGTGGGAGTGTGAAGATAAACATCGTGACAACTGATCAGAAATGAAAGCTAGCTAGTAAGAAAAGTAACGGTAACTCAGAAAATGAAAAGAACAAGGCTAAAACCAAAGATAAATAAACCATCTTAGTCTTGTGGACAGATAGGTCATTGGAGTAAAGATTATTCTAAAAAATCTGATGTAGTAGCTCAGGCAAATACCGTGCTTGGGACTGCAACCATTGGTGTGCCTATAGCTAATATGGTTATTGGTGAAGCACATGCTTTTGTAATCAATGAAGGGTATGTTACCAATACACATATAATATTATTTATTTATCTTCCTAAATAGTGGTTGATTGATACTGCAGCTAATGTGCCCATTTCCGCTGACAAAACTCTATTTGTATCTTATCAACTGGCTCATAAAAGGACAGTGACTATGGGGAATGCTAGTGTTGTAGGCGTGTTCTATCCCTGATTAGAGTGCATCATATTCCTAACATTCGTAAAAATATTGTTAGTATATCTTATTTAGTTAAGGATGATTTTAAACTTTTTTGAAGTGTAATAATGTAGTTATCACTCAAACTGGTATAATCATGGGGAAAGGTTATTTTTTTCGGATGTTTTATTTTTTATTAATGTCGAGCCTATTATTAACGGTTTGGTTAATGAAATTGTTGCTTCTTCAGTTAATTACATTGAATCGTCTAATTTTTGGCACTCTCGTCTTGGTCATTTAATTTTTGGTTCGGTAATCAATATGATAAATTTAGAGTTGATTCTAGAGCATGCAATTAGTAACAAATCTAGGTGTCGAGTATTTGTCTCTTATAAAATCAATAAGAAAACCATTTCATAATGTTATAAGAGATTCTGAAATTTTGGATTTAGTTCATACTGACATATGTGAATTTAATGACTTGTTTAATAAAGACAATAAATGATATTTTATTACCTTTATTGATGATTGTAGTAGATACTATTATTTTTATTTGCTTAGATATAAGGATGAAGCACTTGATAAGTTTATTATGTATAAAAGTTAGTCGTTTTTATCTTCTAAAAAGGTTCCTTCTATATTTCTTGTATTTTTGATATTTTTGTACGCTTTTGAATTGGTTTAGTTTTAGATATTTTTTTATCTACAACAATATAGAAAAGATATGGGTGGAAAAAGATATAAACTTGATATGGTATGAGCTTTTCATCCCAAATGTACAATTAAGTATTTCAAATGTATAAGATGACCCCATAGCATTGCAGTACATAGTATTTATGTATAAAATAAAAATATGGCCTTATCTAACAAAGTATTAAGGAGAAATCAATTATAAACAATTTTTTAACACTTTTAACAAAAACTTCAAGAGTTACAATTCTTGGTAATAACTAAAATAATTTACTAAAACACTATGTATATATGAACATGGTTTACTTGAATTTATTATTGTTTTCTTTCTTCACATTTATTTGTCTAATAGTGATTTGGGATTTGGGTATTAAACTGGCAGCATCAACTCTGTAAAAACTGGCTTGTAACCATTGGGGCTAATCAATTGCCCGTTTGCACGTGCAATAGCAGGTTGGATGTATAGGCACAGTCCTTCCAGTCTCATGTGTCATGTCTTCAAAACCTGTTAGTAGGATCCAATTTCATGAGCATGTGTTTGGTTGGTTGTAACAAAGGTGGAAAATACTTGCCCAATTCAATTTGGGGTGTAACCCTTACCAGATAAAAAAAATATTTAATATTTTGCATCAATTTATTAAATTGTATACGATACCTATCATATACAAGTAATCCTTAGTATTGTGGAGCATTTTCTTCATTGTTTTACTGCAAATAGGAACACAAGCATATTATGTAAAAATTTTGGAAGGAAATATTCACCATTAAATTAAAAAGATAATAAATAGAGCTTAATATTGAATAAGAAGGTTATCAACTAGTTTTTCATCCACCTACCAAAAAGCCAATCCAAAATTAATACACCAATAATGTAATTGGGCTTAAACAACAAACTTTAAAATAATTAATAATTTCTCTAATACTTATATTTGATTTTTTCTATCTTTTGACTTTAGTTAATTTGTAAAAATGTGGAGAATGAAAGAAAAAATCAAGAATAATATTTTTTTATAAGAACAATCATATTCACTTTCTCTATGTCCATTATCCATTATAAACAACAACTATCAAATAATTTTATCCAAATTGTCCGATCTCTTTTTTTGACAAATATGGCCACTACCTAAGAGGACACAAAAATCTCTTTTAAATCAAATGTTGTATAGAAATTTAAAAAAATATCAACACACAATACTTGTATGGGTTAAAAAAGATAACCAGACCCAAAATATAACATATCAAATCTTAAAGGTAGGTTGAAAAACAAAGAAAATGGAAATAAGCAATAAAAAACAAAATATATGGAAATATGGGATACTCAGTCACAAAAATATACATGGGCACCTGTGTGTATATGTATGATGGCTTCTCAATTAGGAACTTCATGTCACTTACACATTTGTCTCCTTCAATATAGTAAAATAAACCTTTAATTTTAAAAGATAAAAGGGATGGCTATATGGCTTTCCCTATGTTCAATCCTCAAATAACATTTATTTTAGATATCATAAAACTATAAGACAAGATAAGGGAGATGTTGTAAACATATGACTAGTGGTGTATAGTTATGAACTAAATAATGAAGATTCTAGAATGTACTAGTACGGGAGGTTTTGTTTTTAAAAATTTTATATACAAGTTTCTACAATGGACTAGAAATAGTAAATCATCTTATTATCTTGATGGGTTGCTACCCAAAATACCTTTTTTCTTGGACCCTTGTTTATCTTGGGGCTGGGCCTTCCTTTAAAGAGTATATTTCTTTGGCTCGTTATTATTGTGATTTTACCTACAAGATTATTTTCTTAACCTTAACTACACTAGCTTAAAAGCTATACATGTTAATACCGAAAATCACATCATGTTCATTTAATGCATAAAATTTACCTAGTCAAGCTATTGTGATTTTACCTACAAGATTAATTTTATGTTTTTTAATCTAACTAATTTAATTATTTAATAGTTTTTTATTTTTAATTAATATATTTTAACTTATGTTAATAAGCTTTCAAAATAAAATTGGTATAATAATTTATGTTGGTAAAAACTCTAATTTGTGCCACTAGTTGGGAATGAGATTAGATTGAAGGAGAATCATTGAATACCATATTGTCTACTTGTAGACCAATACATTCAATAATATCACAGTCAAAATGATTAATTAGAATGGTTGGTTTAATGGAATGAGTCATTCATTTAGGATAGTAATTTTTAAAAAACATGTTATTTTCCATGGATTTGAATATATAAGTTTTTACTAACTACCAATCTTCGAAACTATATATAAACATATACCTAAAGGTGTTTGAGGAGGCTAAGATATATGCACATCATTAGTAGCTAACTATTAATTCTTAAAATTATTTCTTTTGTTACATATCTATGAAGGATTTTGTAAAAAATAATGGAGAAAATGATTCAACACACCACCTATATTCCTATATTGTCTATCAAAAACTTGAATTTGGAATCATTTCTTAGTCCAATAACTCTAGCATTTGGAACTAGGTTTTCAACTCTCCTTATAGGTCAAACCCTTTAAAATCATGTACTTTTTTCCATATAATTTAATTACCTTATTATATTATATATGTTATATTTAATATTTTGTTAATAGTTAAAACGTGAACAAAATAGCACACCATTTACCAAATTTAGGTTTGTGTTCACATTTTGTTAATTTGTAATTGCAAGTAATTCTTGGTATTTATTTTTAAATTCTAAAATCACTACTACCCATTTTAATAACACTCACATATATATTTTTTTTAACTTTGTCCAAATCTTTCTTGGTAACCTTTCATATGTGTTTTATATTACAATATTAATATAAGAATAATGGGTTTGTTTGATTGTTTAGTTAAGACCTTCCAACAAAATTTAACACTTTCTAAATATTATAACTTAAAAAAATATTAATTATTTTTACTAAGCATGTACATATTAAAAAGACTTATATCATGAATTAATTTATATTAAAGGTTGAGGAGTTACAGGTAGGTTTGGGTTAGGCTTAGGCGGGTTGGGTTGAGTTGGGCTTGGTGGGTTCAACCTCTCTCTTGGATGCTTGGTTAAAAGGGAAGGGTTCATCCTTTTCTATTCTCGATGAAGAGTTACTAGTGAAGGTTTGGTAACTTAAATTTGAATTTTTTTTAAAAAAAATTATTGTTATTATAATTGTTCATGTATTAAATCATAAAATTTTCAAGATTATGTTTAAATTAAAGAAAGAATTATTTGAAAACAAAATATATTTACATTAAAATATGTAAGTTTGATTAAATAACCAATTAACTACATAACATATGTAATGTATTAAATTATAATAAACTATATTTTCTAAGTAAGTTATCTATGTAATAAAGTAACTTAAAATAATCAGGAGTGGGGTAATGTGCATTGAGATATTGAATTATAAAATTATATATTTGAATGAGTAAAAAATGAGAAACAAGGCTATTGCTATAACCCTAAACTCGCCAATAACCATCAACAACACCCGTATTTGTGGCCTTGAAACACATTCTATTTTCACAAGCGAGGGTTGGCTCAGTTGGTTAAAGAGGGGATAATTATGCTCTTGGTTACAAGTTCGAATCTTTGCAAGCTATTGTGACCCTATAGGGTTTAGCTAGTGCACACCCGGTTAGCGGCTGCAGGTTACATAACACTCTATTTTCTATTAGTCCACAATGCTTGCAAACACCCTCTTGCCCCGTGAATCCCGACCCTCCCTTTCAAAAAAATTCTTACAGTCCGAGCTAGTCCACACCATTGGAGACAAACAACACTCACCCTTATTTGAAGATAACAAAAATAAAGTATATTAATCACATACCTTAGAGTTTAAAATGTACGTCCACTTAAGTTTGGGATTTATGGGTACAAATGTTAATACTTTAAGAGCCAAAATAACAAATTATGTAGCAATTCCTATATGGTAAGTTTGGGATCTATGGGTACAAATATTAATACTTTAAGGGCCAAAACAACAAATTATGTAGCAATTCATATATAGTTGAAGCTATTAGCTTTGAAGATTTTCAAGCCACTACTAGAAAGAGATTTTATATATCGGGTAAACAACGATGTGTATGTAAAAAAGGACCGATGTATTCGTGACTGATGTTAAAGTTAATTTTACATAGACATCGGTTTTTACCTGATGTCTAAAGTAGTCGTATACAACACTTTGGGAAGATTTCTAATGTCTTAGAATATTTTTATAAATTTCAGACATCGTTTATTTATATGTAACTCGTATGAAAAATACAGTTTAACATCTAGGTAACTGTTGTTATAGGTGTTATATAATATAGGTTTTATTTAAATTTATGTTGTTAAATCGCCTTATTCACATCATTTATTGTTTTATAATTAATGTATCAAACACATTTTAACAATAAATATTTGATTTTTTACTAATCTTTGGTGCTATTGGAGAATGTATTTAACCGTAATACTGAAAAAACTTAAGTCCCAAAACTCAACCAATATATATAGATATATATTAGCTAGTTGAATTCAATATAAATAAATAAGATAGCTTAGTTTGTACAATCAACCCGAAAAATATTCTAACCAAAATACATATATCATCCTAGACATACTATTCCCATGATAGGTACAACTTATCTCATCAAATTGTAAACATTAACCAGAGTACTAACTTAACCAGTATAGGATACTTATTGACATGAATAAACACTACTTAGTTGATCAAGATCACAAGATTTAATAGTAGTTTCCTTGAGGAATCTCTTGAAGAAGACAGAGGTCTGTGCTCCATCCTTCCTAGAACTACCAGAGTTCCGTGAAATATAAAAAAATAATAAAATAAAATTTCAACTAAAATTGATAGGATTGTAGTAATGATGATCATTAATTACTTAAATATTTGTAGTGTGCACACACTAATGTAAAGCGGTGCTCGTACCCTTGTCTTAAAATTAAATTTAAGAATCCAGCAAAATATACTAGTAAAGAATGTTTTAATTTGTAATAGTTGAAAGGATGAGCCCAGTGTTGTACAACCAAGATAATTATATTTCACAAGAGCCTTAAGGTAATAAGCCAAAAGAAAATATATAAAATCAGAAAGTACCTCAATTCTCACCTTTACAAACTGCAAACTCTTCCCATTTCCTAAATGAAATCGAAAAGGTAACAAAGACATAAAGTTTGGAAGCAGAAATTATCATCTAGTATACAATTAGGTTATTAACATGCCTTCTGTGAATAAGATCATGAATATATAAATAAAGAATGGCCATAAAATACGCCACAAGTGCACATAGGTAACCCCTACTATACAGTTACATAAGGCCTAAATGGTGTTGCATAAGGTAATAGGCAACACCAGGGTGGGGTTGCTAATGTGGATGTGACCGTAGAGCCTCAAGGCAACGAATTATGCAACACTAGAAAGCGTTGCATTATACGTCTTTTGCAACAGTAAAAGCGTACAATGACAACAACAGTTAGTGTTTCATAAAATGAAGTGACATCACCACTGTGTCCTACGTGGCAAATGACACGTCATATTTCCACGTCAGTAGTGGCCCCTACTTTGACACTTCAGCAAGGGGTCCCACATTTTCCACATTAGCAGTAGGAGCCACTTTTGCCACGTCAGCAGTGGGTCCCACAATGTGTAGTGCAACACTGATTTTAGTCATCTGCAACACCATTATTATTACTATGCAACATCATGTTTAGTATTACGCAACACCGTATAGAGTCAAATGCAATACTACAAAAATAAATTTTTTGAAATAATTGTTCTACTTTTAAATTATTCCTGCCAAACAAGGCATCCAACATTCAATACAACAAGCATCTAATGAAACTTAAAACTTATTAAACCGGTTCTAAAGTCTTATCAACAAGCATAGATGAAATCGGATACATACTTTGGTTCTAACTATCAAAGTACATAATTTCTAACTTTAAAAGGGCAAAAATATCAAAATACTCGATAGTGAAAGATATATGATAGTAAACACTTTTCCTACATCAAGGAGAACGACATTCAACCAAAGTGCAAGTCCAAATGTAAGCACTGCTATGATCATAGGAATGTTCTAGAGCACAACCATGTTATTAAAAATTTTATACATGAATTTCCTGAGCCAATCATCCTCCAGATCTCGGAAATTCTAAATTCTTTTCTTAAAATGCTCCTCCATGCTTGAAATTTGATGACACGCATATTTCCAAGCATCAAAATTATGCGGGCTCGGAGGAAGGTTGCAGGAAGAACAGGCTCCTACGCAAAGCTTGAACAGAAGGGTTAGAACATAAAACTATGTGGGTATAATATATACATTATTTGCTTATTCAATCTGAAGAACAAGATATATTACGGTTACATAAATTATATTAAATAAAGTTTACAGTAATTTGACATACTGAATCTAGCATACGATAAAAAAAGGAATTCAGCGGGCATGCCATGGGGTTCAAAAAATTAAAAAGAATAAGATAATATAAGGAAATAAAAGAGCAGTAAAACATAACATATTAACAACATCTCATTCACATATAAACGTTAAAAGTAGAAGTGGTTGAGAGCAAGAAAAAACAGAAATCGAAAATTGAGGTTATGGATTTAAATATTTGTGGCTCTGTTTTGCTACTTGCTCTAAACCAAAAAGTTCTTGAATAGTAAATATTCTACTTAGTGTATACACTTCTTTTGTCCATAAAAAAAACTGAGGATTCAAGTTTCTTATGCTTTTTATGTTCCTTAATTTAAAGTGTATTTAAAAACTGAACATTAAGGACAAACTTACTGTTCTACGTATCTTTACTATTACAGGGTGGCAAGCACTCAACACTTGAAATTAAGATGATGACTAATACCCGAACTTGTCACGCTTTAAAATTAATGGATACTCTGATGGACAGTGAACTATAATAGCTGTCTTTTTAAGGAGAGACCAAATGCAATATGAACTCTCTCATTTAAATCTCTAGCAGGAGGACTCTCTCACCTTTTTGGATGCTAGCCAAAAAAATGATACAATTTTTCCAGAACCTTGTAATAGTATCCTTATCCTTCATTAGACTGATCACTCTTTTAAACTCTGTGGTTGAAAGTGTGTCGATTATATTACTTCCAAGTAGAGTGAAAGAACCATTATCATAATAAATTCTGACTTTTGTATATGATACAACCCAGACTCTGATTATTTCTTTAGCTAGCTGCTGAAAATATTCTTCATCTGTGAGGTACCAATTTAGTGGAAGAAAGTAAGTTTAATCATAACAATTCCATAATGATCACTCAGTAACTAGCAGTTTCTTCCAACAAATTTAAAGTGTGTCTTAATTGAAGGTTTATATGAAGGTAGGGTTGTGATTTTTCTTCAAGCTTGTTTGAGTGGAAGTGATTGGAATTTTGAGAAGTGAGTTTGCAGTTGGCTTGTATAGAAATTTTTTCTTTGAGGTGAGAGATGGTTGAGTGTTTGAGCTAAGAGATTTGGTAGGTTGAGATTTTATCATTTGTATTTGTAGGGTTTGTTGGTGTGGTCCTGATTTGTCTTCCTTCTTTTTCCTCCTTCTTTCATCTCCTTTCTCCTTGTCATCATCCTTCTTCTCATCCTTCTTTTTATCCTTGCGGCCAGTTGCTCTTGAAGATTGACTTGGATTTGAGTTAGAAGGTTTCTGCTCATCATGCTTCTGCTCATCATCATCCATGTGATCTTTTAAATTAAATTGAGCAGTTGGCAACATAGTGTCACGATTCAGCAAGTATCTGTATAAGATCTTTATCATCTCCAAATCTTCAGCGTTCTTGTTCTTTTTGTATTTTAGATCAGATTGAATAGTCATGATTGTCTTCATATTTGATCTAACAAAAATTTTAGGAATAGTAAGTTGTTTGTATTGTTTGGTTCTTGGGCAGATGTAGGAAACTCCTTTGTTTGGATATAGATAGGCTTCAGGAAAAGCTGCTATCTGTGCATTTTTAAGCTCATGAAGAAGTTGAGTGTCCTCTGTAATGACTACATGCACTTTGTCAATCACAACATCTTGCTCAGATGCCCTTAGTATGTTAAGATTTGACATAGATACTTGAAGGTATCTATGCATACCATCATCATTGATGTTGACGATAATCCTCTTCTTTAAGTAATTTTCAACATTCACAACCACTGCCCTGGTAGAATTGATAGTTTTGGGCAATGCTCTTTTGTATGTTATATAGTTATTTTGAAGAGACATCCTCGGGACTGTAAGAAGTTCACTGAATTCTTGATCTTGATATGGTCCTTCTGCAGCCTTGACGAGTCATTCTTTTCCTACATCTTGAAATTATTGAGTTTGTGAAAAACTTTGGCCAACCTGAATAAGCTCCTTAGATTTAGATTTAGCATCCCTGGATTGTTGAATCCTAACCTTAATCTCCCTTTAGTCTTGATAACAGGCATGAGTAGGGGAGTTCATAATTTTGGCCTTATTTCTTCCGGTAGGGAAGGCAGTGGTATGTTGACCTTCCCCGTGATGGCTCCCAATGCAACAGAGTTTTGCTTTTAAAGATGCTTGTGAGAGTCCATCAGGGTTTTAATATCTGTCTCTTGACTTTGCACCAAGGATGTAAGAGCTTGAACTTGGGAACTTAGTTAGTCATTGGAAGATTTGAGAGAAGAAACTTGATATTGCAGTTCTTGAACTTGTAGTGTGGATGAAGATTGAGATGTGGAGGAAGTAGAAACCCCAAAAGTGTCCTCTACAACCTTTTGAATTTCATCCATAGGCAAGGCTGAAGGAGTGTATATTCTAGAGTGCATTTGATCCATCTTCAGTCTTGTGTCATTAGAGTACATTGTTGACATAAATATCACATAATGTTGACATAATAAAGAATTTGTTGACATAAATATCTACCGATTAACATAAATTATTTAAAACCACATAATAAAGAATTTGTTGACATAAATATCTACCGCAAAAATCTCAGATAGTACATTATAAGCACAATTGTTGGTATAGAATCAAAGTACCCCCACTTTCGATGTAAACAAAATATGGGCTATATTGCTTAAATGGCAAAAATATGGGCCCACCTATTGATGTGGAGTCACCATGTCGGAACATGTGCTGATTTGACTTCAAATATTATGCAACACCAACCTATGATGCCTTTATTAACAAGTAGTGTTTGAATATTGGTATAATAAAAGAATTTTTGGATTTTAATAAGGTATTGTGTGTTACGTGTCAAATGCCCCTGCCCAACTGGCAACAAGAGCTTGGTTTTGACTTTCACCTTTAGTATTAATATTTATGATGATATCAGTAGCAAAGAAAAATTGCCTATAAACAATTGGGGAGTCGTTTTAAAAAGTAATGGTAATTAGACATCAACTCAAGTAGTGGGGAGTGGGGACTTACCAAAAATTATCGATCTAAATACAAAAGTATGAAGGCAAAAGACTAAATTCACTAACGAAGATAAGGGTTGATTCCATAAAAGTATTTAAATATGATTCTTAATCTAGTAATAGTAGTTCTCGTAAACTCGAATGACGATAGAGTGAGTCATTCTACTTGAGATACAGTTAGAGTTTTTAGGAAGAGAAGGGAGATATTCAATCTTTCGGAGCTGGGACTCATATGTGAGGTTATGGATATAACGATACAAGTCAGAGATCACTTCACTCTTTTGAACTCTTCCCTCAAGAAAACTAATGCCAGCCTTCAGCCTGTGATTTTGTACAAGTGATTTCTGTATAATTACTTGGTCGCACTTAAGTAAAAGTTGATCAAAAGTTACAATAAAGTTTGTAAATAAGAAATTGATATTGTTATGATACATTATTTATTAAAAATCTACAATATTTTCCTCTTGAATCATCGTGGTTGAACATATCATCCATTGGAAAGTTATCATCTAACTCGTCTAACATTAACAACTTTCGACATCTTATCTCATATGATCTCGTATATACCATCTTTCACCATCATACAAGAACATGAGATTTTTGTGAAAATAGGGCCTTTAATGACCGCAATTTTGATCGTTATAAGGCCTAACTTGGTCGGTATTTAAAAATAATGACTCGATACCGTGATGGTCAGATTTCTTACTCGTTATTTACTATTTTTAGTCAAATTTTATGTCGACTAACCCAGACTACTGCCATGTGTGCAACTAATACCAACACCTGGTGTTACATACCTTAGGATTTATCGGTAAAATATTAATACTTTAAGCGTCAAAAGGTCCAAAAGTCTTTTAAAATTTATCAAACAAGTTTTCAAAAGTTCACCTACCTATATTTCAGTTTTTGAATAAAAATCTTTTATCTTTTATGCCACTGATATTCCAAACACATCCTAAGCTAAGGCTAAGGGCTCCTGCTACACACATAAAGAAATTACATACAATTTAGCAAAAAAAAAAAATTGTGGCAATTCCCATAAGGTTGAAGCTGTTAGCTCTCAAGATTCCCAGGACAGTATACACTCATTCCATAAATAAAGTCATCAAAACTAATGCAATGTATTCTTCTTTTGTGACATTTTTAATTTCTTATAATGTTGTTAATCATATTTTATGGGCCATCCCTTTACTCTCCCATGGAGCTCAACCATTCCCCAAATTCATCTTTATAAACATTTATGTTCACAATTTTGTTTTTATTCTATTTCTTTGCATCTTTGTCAAATATTAAACAATCGTCCCTTTTTATTTTCTAAGATGTTTTTTCCTAATTGTCTTCCACCCCTCCTTTTTTGTTGCCTAATATATATTTTATGTTAATTGTCTTCCATGTGAATTCATGAGTAAATATTACAAATTGACGAATAATTCATTAATTTTACCCTTTATCTTTTGGTGCATGTATCAGTCTGATCTCATTAAATTCAATAGCTCGATGGGAAATTGGAGGAAATAGCATAAAAGAGTATCGGAGGAGGTAGTGTAATCCTTGTGATATAATACATATTACGGGAATAATACTGATTTTTGACTGACAAAATAAGTGGGCTATGACCAATTTTGGTTGAAAATAAGCCATTTCCTACCTATTTGCTTTGTTCGAACGAGTCAAATGGCAAATAATGAGTCAGTCATTTATAATTGTCAAAATTGACATAAAAATCGCTCATTTATGACTATTTTAGTTTCTTAAATTTTGGCCCCACAAAATGGCATGACTGTATTAAGGCAAATGTGAGCCAACACCTAGACACGTAACCACATGAGATAACTAACTAACATTTTAGCTTCTTTTATTTTTCAAGTTACCATGTGATGCTCCAACTTTTTCCTATTTAGCATGTTGACGACACAACCCCCAACGCATCCCTCCACAGCCCCCAATTCTAATGAAGCCTTACAGTGCGAGCTAGGACACACCATTGGAAACAGACAACACTCATGCTTATTTGAATATAACAAAAATAAGTATATTAATCACATACCTTAGTATTTATGGGTAAAATGTTAATACTTTAAGCGTTCAAAGGTCAATAAGTCTTTTAAAATTTATAAAACAAGTTTTCAAAAGTTCACCTAACAACATTTAGTTTTTGAATAAAAAATATTTTGTCTTTTTTGCCACTACAATTCCAAACACATGGTAAGCTAAGGATATAAGCTCGTGCTACACATATGAAGAAATTACATACAATTTAGCAAATAAAATTTTTTGTAGCAATTCCATTAAGGTTGAAGCTGTTAGCTCCGAAGATTTTCCTCTTTATTATTAAAATTTCTTGGACAACAAACACCCATCCCATAAATAAAGAGTGGTTCGGGAAAGTCATCAAAACTAATGTAGTGTGTTGTTCTTTTGTGATGTTATTAATTTCATGTAATGTTGTTAATCATGTTTTATGGGCCACCCCTTTACTCTACCATGGAACTAAACCAATCCCCAAATTCATCTTTATAAACATTTATGTTCACATAATTTTTTATTCTATTTCTTGGCATCTTTGTCGAATATTAAACAATTGTCCCTTTTTATTTTCTAAGATATTTTTCCTTATTGTCTTCCACCCCTTCTTTTTTGTTGCTTAATATATTTTTTGTTAATTGTCTAAAATACAGTATCTGAGGAGGTTATGTAACCCTTGTGATAAAATATAGTATGGGAAAAATACTGATTTTCGACTTACAAAATAAGTGAGCTACCACTAATTTTGGTTGAAAATAAGCCATTTTTTACCTATTTGCTTTGTTGAAACGATTCAAGTGGCAAATAATGAGTCACTCATTTATAATCATCAAAACTGACCTAAAAATTGCTCATTTATGACTTTTTTAGTTTCTTAAATTTTGGCCGCACAAAGGGGTGGCTGTATAGGGGCAAGTGTGAGCCAAGGTCGAGACACATAACCACATAGGATAATTGATAAACATTTTAGCTACTTTTATTTCTCAAGTTACCACCTCATCATCCAACTTTTGCATAATTAGCATGTCGACCACACATAGGCATTAAAGTACAATTAATGAGGTATCATCGCGTCAAGTCACAGGCCTCACTACAAACTTTGAGGATATCTACATACAATATAATTACACTTTAAAACCATATTATAATATTTTTTATAATATTTTGTAATATTTAAAACTTTAAGGCATGAGTCGTATATTTTATTTAACTTTTTTGTAATTTTGTTTTGACGACACATTAATTACCTACGTAATTATGATATTAAATTTATTTTTTTATAAGGCAAAAAGTACCTATAACATGACATATATGTTTTTACTCATCACATTTTGTTTAACTTTATAAAAAAATAATTTTTAATTTTAATCAAAATTATATTTGAAATAATACATTGTATGGTTTTTAGTGAATATTATAACATTTTTTTGGAACAATACAACCTTTTTTTACGAAACCCAATTAGGTGTTACGTAAAATATAATATTATCTCAAAAAATAACTAACATGAACAAATTTTAAAAAAAATCAAACTACATAAAAAAATGGGAAAATTTTTAAATAACATTTAAAATTTGGTGAACACAACAATTTTTCTACACAACATTATAAACATACTCTAAAATTTAATTATATTATCTTTTCGATCATAAAAGTAACTAAAACATAAATAAAAATTAATATAATTTTAAAAGTGTATTCTTGAAAAAAAGAGAGACGATAGTTAGATAATATATACACAAAGTAACACGTGCATGTGACTAGTTTCTAATTTTAAAGAATTCTTTACAGAGGTTTACGCGTAGGTGATCAGGTTGCGGGGTTTATGCGCATAATCTGAACCGATATTAAACCGACTCAACCGAAATTAGAATGTGGTTTGCGATTAAATTTCATCTACCTTAGAAATTCGCAGTGTATGGGTTGATTTTGGTTTAACTTTATCACGATCTGATCCAAACCGCATCAATTTACCAACATATATACACACGATTTTATACTTGTGATTATACAAAGTAAAATAATTATGTCTAATAATCAAAAACTAAATTTGAGTTAGATCTCATCAAATTATCATCAACTCATCATATGTTTCAAAGTATTTTATATTGTTTTGGCATTACATTTGTTGTTGCAACTAAATTGATCAACATGCTTATTAAACGTAAGTTATTTGCAATTAATACTAGTGATTTACTTTACTATGAAAGATTTCATAATTATACTAATAATTATGTAAATTTTAAGTGGAAACGTTTAAATAAAAGAGATGTTATTTTATTCACCGAGTTCACTACTAAAAAATGTCATAAACCGTCAAAATCCGTTAAACCGAACCGAATGGTTTGGTTTTACTGGGATACGAGGTTCGGGTTGGTTTGAATGTTTTTAAAAACCATAGTTATACGGTCTGGTTCTGTTTTAACATGTAACCCGAACCAAATCAAACCGCGATCACTTATATTTACCCCTATATATAACTATATATTTGTATTATATATAATGTGTTAAGTTTTAAGTCTTGAATTTCTAATATTATACTCCCTATGTTCCAATCTATTCTTAATATTTGAAATAGAGTGCTCGACACGCATTTTGAGGCTCTTATATATTATAGTTACATAGCTTATTTTTAAGATTTTTTTTTAATAAAAATTTGAACATTTGATTTTTTTCCAACAAAAAAAGGTTTTAAAATAATTTATGTGTATATATATATGTATATATATATATAAATTTAGTCAATGAATGGTATATAATTAATATATATACATATATATATTTGGTCAATGAATGGTATATTTTTTAAACCACTTTTAAAACCTTATAGGTGTTTGGAATAATACTTTAAAAAGATTTTGTAGAAGTTTGTTACTAATTTTCCAAGAACAGAATAAATGTGTGGTATTCGACAGTTAAGATTAAATTTCCTTAAGAATGTGTTCATTTTGATCGGTAATGATAGCTCAAGGATTTTTCTCCTTCCACGACTAATACCAAAACCCGCTCAAAACATGTAGTATCAATAAAATGGCACAAACGACATAACATACCTATTGGTTCGATATGTAGTATCAAACATAACATCACAAAAAATTTTATTAGATATCAAAGAACAAGGATCAACCTATATAAGACCATTCAATTTTTTTTCATTAAGTAGAATTCTAATGAAAAAATTCCCATCACTTTTTTTAAGCGATACAACAAATGCAATCTCGCTTGAGCATCATTAACACCCAAGTTGCCCTTCCTAAAATTATGTACCACATTTTTTCAATGTTGGCCATCAAAACCTACTTTTCCTGCTCATTCGTGCATCTTGTCAAAAATATTCATTTGTTATCTCAGTTGGACACCTGAACATGTAAGTTCTTAATTAAATTCCTTTGAGCCACCGTTACATGTGTTAGAAAATTGAATGTTTGGAGCTTTATTATTGTAGGCTATTTACGTAATTTTAAAAAAAATCGAATATGGATCTATGCAATTTTCTTAGTGTAATCTATTGAGAAAGAAGTGAAAAGATACTTCTTTCTGTGGATTATATGTGTTTTGTATGGTCTAAGTTAGGATTAAGGGCTTGAGATTCTTCCTCAAGACCTTGAAACAAAAAGAATCTTTCCAAAGGCCTTCAACAACATAGTCAAGGCCTTGACAGAAACAATCTTAAGGTCTTGACACATTCAATTGCGATATTAAGGTATTGAGTGTCCAGAGTGAAAGTCTTGATCTTAGTAGGCACATATATATATATATATATTAATATATAAATAAGATTAAGGATTATTGTTATGTAAATAATGATAATTAGCCCTCTAATATATATATATATATATATATATATATATATATATATGATGCTATATATACTCCTTGACGGAAAAATAAAAGAATAAAGGGAAATGAGAAGAACCTTAGCTACATCTCTTTTTCTCTCTACCAAATATACATACATATACTTAGATTTTCGGAGAATTGAGGTGTGATTGTTGTTCAACTTTGTCGGTATGTGACAAATTTCTGTGTTATTGTTTTATCCTAAAAGTGAATTCGTGGCATCCTAACACAACATAGATGGGGCAAATATCTCTTCAAGATCAGTCATGTCTTTTGCAAGATTTAGTGACTCAGCTATTATACAATACTAAATACAATATAAATAAGCTTTCTTTCTCGTTATTGTTTAATATTATTATTTTTATTTATCAAATCTGTTTGACCATTATGACTTGTTTTGTTAGTTGGTTTTTATTGCCAATTCTTGAACTACAATTTATTTTGAATATAATTACCCTATTGTTGCATGTGTTAATATTTTCCAATAATCTAGAAGAGATATTTTTATTATATTCTACTAATCATGTAGTTCAAGATGGTGAACTAAACTATTTTATTTCTAATGGTTAATTTTTTGCCGGTACTATTGGTACTGTACCGTTGGGCCAGGTATCGTTTTCCAAACTCCATTAATCTTTCAGGTATGCTTGAAAAGTTCGGTGGAGGTTCAGGTTTGTCTATGTGGTAGAAAAAGATGAAATTATGGTTAACGATTAACGGTTTATGGGCGATAATATAATATAACCCATATGTTGTTGATCTTGATTTAATTAGATTTCTTAACCACCAAAAAATTCGTTATCCAAATACCCCAAAACTTTCTTTGATCCTCCTACTAAACCTTTTATCCAAATTAAAGTTTTCACTTTCTTGGATTGTGAGTGTTAGTGTAAATGAATTTGGGGAAGAAAAGGAAGGGATTTTGGTAAATATATAGAGATTACTCCTTTAAAATTACTTATAAATAAATATTTAACTATGGTTAACAACTAACGAGATAAATATCCACTAATTTCTAGAATTGTCTAGGAAGTACAATTTATATATATATTCTAATATTTAGTTATCATTCTTTCTAAATTTACTAACAATAATAGGATAGAAGAAAATAATATATAATGATGATGATAATAATAATAATAATATTAATGATGATGATGATAATAATAATAATAATAATATAATAATAATAATAATGATAATATTGGCACCCATACAATTTCTTAAATAGAAAAAAAATATAAATAAAATTTGTACTCGAAATAATCGCAATTCGAGTTTTTTTATCAAATTACTAAATAAATATAAAATTAATTAAAGAATAATTACTAGAGCACAAATCTTAAGATATTCAAGAAATTTATTAATGCAATATTAGGATTCCAAAGCTAACACTTATTTTAGCTAAATAGATAGCTACACTCACAATTATTTTCCACATAAAAAATATCATTATAAAATAATCAAATAACATGATTATAAGAACTTTTAAATTCTTCAATACACTCGGTTATAATTATAGAATAATAATGTGATTCTTTATTTTTCAGAAAATAAATAATTGTTTAAATAGTTTCCCAGAACTTAATAATCTCATACCTATTTAAATCCCTACAAAATATTTAATGACCCAATAAGTATATATTTAAATATCATTGGGAATTAATTAATCAATAATACTGTAATAAACTAATCGATGTTCACACTTGCGATGTTCACACTTGCGATTCTAAAAATTTAATCACAATTAAATTAATTCACACACTTACGTTAAATCATAAATCGCGATAACAAGAGTTACTTAAAATTTCTCGGGCCTTACAATTTTTGAGCGGTTTATTTACTACGAATTTTGCAAGTTAGCTCGCAAAAGAAAAATAATCCTTTAAAGATCATTTTAAAATACTTGGTCATTATAATAAATCTAACAATCATTTTTCAAAAGTCTCTATAACTATACTAGAGATAATAAAACAAGTTTTAAGATTTCAATATACTCTGCTGATTTTATATAAATATTTTATGACCAAATAGACGCTATTTTTTAAACTATAATTCATTTAAAAATATTTAAAAAAATCCTCTAACCACAAAATCAATCACATATGATTAGGATAACATATATTCACCTTCTCAAGCTTGGAAAATCTCATATCCACAAAATTTTTATTTAATCTCTATTTATATAATTATTCTTCTTAATTAACAATCAGAAAATAATTTAATGGTCCGCCAAATTTGAATATTTTAACTCGACTAATCACATAAACACATAGAACTCTTTTTATGTTTTACTACATTTATACTTTTCTCTCGATTTTCTTTCCTTAAATAATTCAGAATATTTGACTCGTCAAAGTGGAATGAATTAAATTTTAATATTTATTCACTATTTCACATAAATTATATAAAACCACATAATAAACAATTTATTGACATAAATATCTATCGGGAAAATCTCATATAGTACATTATGAGCACAATTGTTAGTATGACATCAAAGTGCCCCCACTGTTGATGTAAACAAAATATGGGTTATACTGCTCATATGGCAAAAATATGAGCCCCCTATTAACCTAGAGTTACCTTATGGGAACATGTGCTGATTTGGCTTCAAATACTATGAAACACCAACCTATGATGCATGTATGAACAAGTAGTGTTTGAATATTGGTATAATAAAATATTTTTTAGGTATTAAAAAGGTATTGTGTGTTATGTGTCACATGCCACGACCCTGGCAATAAGAGCTTGGTGTTGCGTTTCACCTTTAGCAATAATATTTAAGATGATATCAATAGCAAAGAAGAATTGCCTATAAACAATTGGGGAGTCGTGTTAAAAAGTAATGGTAATTAGAAATTAACTCAAGTAGTGGGGAGTGGGGACTTACCAAAAATTATCGATCTAAATACAAAAGTACAAAGGTAAAAGACTAAATCCACTAACGAAGATAAGAGTTGATTCCATAAAAGTATTTATATATGATTCTTAATCTAACAATAGTAGTTCTCGTAAACTCAAATGACGATATATTGAGTCATTCTACTTGAGATAGAGTTTGAGTTGTTAGGAAGAAAAGGGAGATATTCAATCTTCGGAGATGAGACTCATATGTGAGGTTATGGATATAACGATACAAGTCAGAGATCACTTCACTCTCATGAACTCTTCTCTCAAGAAAACTAATGTGAGCCTTCAGCCTGTGATTTTGTACAAGTGATTTCTCTACAATTACTTGGTCGCACTTAAGTAAAACTTGATCAAAAGTTGCAACAAAGTTTGTAGATCAAAAATTGATATTGTTATAACACATTATTTATTAAAAATCTACAATATTTTCCTCTTGAATCAGCGTGGTTAAACATATCATCCATTGGAAAGTTATCATCTAACCCGTACAACATCAATAACTTTCGGCATCTTGTCTCCTATGATCTCGTATATAGCATCTTTCACCATCATACAAGAACATGAGATTTTTGTGAAAACAGGGCCTTTAACGACCGCAATTTTGATCATTATAAGGCCCAACTTGTTCGGTATTAAAAAATAATGACTCGATACCGTGACGGTCAGATTCCCTACTCGTTATTTACTAATTTTAGTCAAATTTTACGTCGACTAACCCAGAATACTACCACGTGCGCAACTAATACCAACACGTGGTGTTACATACCTTAGGATTTATGGGTAAACTATTAATACTTTAAGTGTCAAAAGGTCAATAAATCTTTTAAAATTTATCAAACAAGTTTACAAAAGTTCACCTAACAAAAATTCTATAGCAATTCCCATAAGGTTGAGGCCGTTTCCTCTCAAGATTTTCAAACTGAGTTTCATCTTTGTTATTAAAATTTCCAAGACAACAAACACTCATCCCATAAATAAAGAGTAGTTGGAGAAAGTCATCAAAACTAATGCAGTGTGTTCTTCTTTTGTGACATTTTTAATTTCTTGTAATGTTGTTAATCATGTTTTATGAGCCACCCCTTTACTCTCCCATGGAGCTCAACCATTCCCCAAATTCATCTTTATAAATATTTATGTTCACATATTTTTTAATTCTATTTCTTGGCATCTTTGTCAAATATTAAATAATTGTCCCTTTTTATTTTCTAAGATATTTTTTCCTAATTGTCTTCCACCCCTCTTTTTTTGTTGCTTAATATATTTTTGTTAATTTTCTTTCATGTGAATTCACGAGTAAATATTACAAATTGATGAATAATTCATAAATTTTACCCTTTACCTTTGGGTGCAATCTGATCTTATTAAATTCAATAGCTCGTGGGGAAATGAGAGTAAATAACATAAAAGAGTTTTTAAGGAGGTAGTGTAACCCTTGTGATATAATATATTAAGGGAAAAATACTGATTTTTGAGTGACAAAATAAGTTTCCTATGACCAATTTTGGTTGAAAATAAACCATTTCCTACCTATTTGCTTTGTTCGAACTAGTCAAGTGGTAAATAATGAGTTAGTCTTTTATAATTTTCAAAATTGACCTAAAATCGCTCATTTATGACTTTTTTAGTTTTTTAAATTTTGGCCCCACAAAATTGCATGACTGTATTGAGACAAGTGTGAGCAAGGCCAAGACACATAACCACATAAGATAACTTACTAACATTTTAGCTACTTTTATTTCACAAGTTACCATCTGATGGCCCAACTTTTGCCAATTTAGCATGTCGACCACACAAGTGTGTTAATAATTAGTTTTTTGACATTAACTGACCAGCTTCTTAAGAATTTAGTAGCTTTTATTGTTGAAGTTCGTTGTAAATAGTATAGTGTTGGGAGTATTTCAACACTTTTTTCTCGCTTTTGGTTGTTTATACTATATTCAAAAGATATTCTTTGGTCGATATTCTAATTTTCATATTTCATGTTGAATCATTTTTATTGCATATTTTACACAGACATCACATGGAAACATAACAACGCATATGTTTTAATGATGAAAACTGAATACAAGTATGCAAAAATCCCTTTCATAGTCACTCACTTCAAAGAATATGAGTTCATTTGTTTTTGAAGTAAGAAAATGACTTTATTACGTGCTACAATTCTTTGGTGCAATTTGTACTTTTATTAAGTGCTTGAATTCTTTGGTACAATTTGTGAGTTACGTATTCACCATATGTTAATGTTTTATTTTAATTACCAAAATGAGTGTAGTCAAAATTCAAAAACTCTTTTGCTACATAAAAAACTCAACATTCTACTTTTATGTAAAATATAGGTGTGAGATTAAATTATTTAATTTTGAAATATAATTATTACTTCATAAGCTAGTGGTTGATAATTAATTAATACACACGATCAAATATATATAAAAATTCAATTAGTTGAATAGTTTGTGATGAGCAAACCCAAGTCAAAGAAATGGAAATAATTTAGGACAACGAATATGATTCCAATAAATATTATATATGGTTTGCATTTTATATATATAACATAATATGTAGTAATAATGAAAAATTATGATTCCAATTTGTGATAGTTATGATTAAATATAAAGTATATATTTTTATACTTTAGAATTTTTCAAGTCAATACTTTACTAGTTTGGAATAAAAATGTGGATATATATATTAACTTATTTAATTAAATATATATACATCATATTATATATATATATATATTGTACTTCCAAATTAATATTTTTCACATATCTCCAACACATATCTTGTCAATGAATGATATATTTTTGAAATCACATTTACCTTTGGCATGCTTGAAATAATACATTCAAAAGCTTTCCCTGATATTTATTACTAATGTGTCAAGTACACAACAAATATATAATATTGGGGAGTTGAGATTAAATTGTCCGGGTAATGGCTTGCTCTTTATCGTAAATGGTAGCCCAGAGTTCTTCGGCTTCCACGACCTCTAGCCAAGTACCTAAAACTCACTCAGAACTTATCTTCAATTGATCCCACATGAGTGCAAATTCGAAAATTAATTATTGGTAGTTATGGTTCACCGGGGTGAATTGCCCAAACGCTATAGCATACCTATTGGTTGGATATGTAGGATCAAAATCAAATACGTCCCTGAAACTTTTTTAGGATATCAAAGAGCGAGGATCAACTATTATAAGACCGTTCAATCTATATTTTTCATTAAGTAGAATTCTAATGAAAAATTCCCGCCACTTTCTTCTATTAAGGGATACAACAAATCCAATATCATTTGAGCATAATTAACACCCAAGTTGTTCTTCCTAAAATCACGTACCACATGTCATTAATGTTATCCATCAAAACCTACTTGTTCAGCTCCTCCGTGCATCTTTATAAAAACATTATTTTGTTGTCTCGGCTCGACAATCAAAAATGTAAGTTCTTAATTAAATGTGTTTGACCTTCGCTTACATGTGTCAGAAACTTGAAAGTTTGGAGTTTTAATATCGTAAGTTCCTTAAGTAATTTTCAAAAAATTTGGATATGGATATAAGTAATTTTCTTAGTGTAATTTATAGAAAAATAAGTGCGATGATGTTTCTTCATGTGGAGTATATGTGTTATGTATGGTCTAATCCAAGATCAATGGCTTGAAATGCTACATCAAATAATTGACACAAAAAAGAAGTATTATAAAGGCCTTGAGTGACAAAATCAAGACCCTGATAGGAACGATCTAAAGGCCTTGAGTGACAGAGTCAAGGCCTTGACATATTCAGTTGCGATCTAAAGGCCCTGAGTGTCCAGAGTCAAGGCATTGATATGAGTAGACATATAGATATATTTATATTATTATCTAAATAAGAGTAAGGATTATTCTTATGTAAATAATATGAATTAGGCTTCAAAATATTTATTTTTAAATTATACTATATATATGTTCTTTGATATAAAAATAAAAGGATGAAGGGAAAGGACAAGAATCCTTGCTAGCCTCCCTTTTTCTCTCTTCCAAATATAAAACATATACATAGATTTTCGGATGAATTGAGGTGTCATCATTTTTGAACTTTGCCGGCCTATGACAAATTTTTCTATGGCTGCATTAACCTAGATGTTAATTTACGGTAGCCCATCACAAAATAGGCGGGGCGAGTATATCTTCAAGAACAGTCGCGTCTTTTACAATATTCTTATCTGATATTAAACCTATAATATAGATAAACTTTATTTCTTGTTATTGTTAAGTATTGCAATTTTTGAATATCGAATTCGTTTGACCTTTGTGATTTATTTTGTTAATTGATTTTGATTACCTATTCTTAAATTGTGATTTATATCGAATATAATTGCCCAATTACGTCATTCAAGATGGTGAATGAAATTGTTTTTACTTCTCGTGGTTAACCATTTGATGGTACTGTACCCACCATTAATTGGGCCACTTAATGATTTCCACGGCCTATTAATCTTTCGGGTATGTCTGGCAAGTTCGATGGGGGTTTTGATTTTTCTCGTTGTTAGAAAAAGATGAAACCGTTGTTAACAGTCAAGGGTCTAGGGTTGGTCATGCAGTATAAGCTACATGTTGTTAATAAAGATAAAGTCGAGACTATAACAACTTATGTTATGTGCACAAAGAAAGATAGAATGGCAAGGGCACAATTCTTGCAGCCTTAGCTTACACTCTATTTCATGTTTATTTATCAAAGGCCTATAATGCTAAGGTTTTGCGAAAGATGCTTGATTGGACACATAATATTGTCTCGCGAGGTCAAAAAAGGTATCACGTGTCTAAGTTCCTTGACTTGAAGCTTATAGACTCTAAGTCCATGACTGAAGAGGTGAACAAATTTTAGAAGATTATACATACTTTAAAGTAGTTCGGTGTGGATCTTCCTAAAAAGTTTTAGGTGATTTATATGATTAAAAAACTTCTGAAGTCTTGGGAAGGGTTCTCTCTTTTCATGATAAAATACAACGGAGAGATTACTTGGACTAGTCTGATGTTGGATATCTGTATGCAAGAGCGGCACAAGTCTAAACACGGTCATTTGATGCCGGTTGTAAGTGGGAGTGTGAAGATAAACATCGTGACAACTGATCAGAAATGAAAGCTAGCTAGTAAGAAAAGTAACAGTAACCCAGACAATGAAAAGAACAAGGCTAAAACCAAAGATAAACAAACCATGTTAGTCTTTGGACAGATAGGTCATTGGAGTAAAGATTATTCTAAAAAAATCTGATGTAGTGGCTCAGGCAAATACCTTGATTGGGACTTCAACCATTGTTGTGCCTATAGCTAATATGGTTATTGGTGAAGCACATGCTTTTGTAATCAATGAAGGGTATGTTACCAATACACCTATAATATTATTTATTTATCTTCCTAAAGAGTGATTGATGGATACTGCAGCTAATGTGCCCATTTGTGCTGACAAAACTCAATTTGTATCTTATCAACTGGCTCATAAAAGGACAGTGACCATGGGGAATGCTAGTGTTGTAGGCGTGTTCTATCCCTGATTAGAGTGCATCATATTCCTAACATTCATAAAAATATTGTCAGTGGATCTTATTTATTAAGGATGATTTTGAAGTTTTTTGAAGTGTAATAAAGTATTTATCACTCAAACTGGTGTAATCTTGGGCAAAGGTTATTTTTTGGATGTTTTATTTTTTATTAATGTTGAGCCTATGATTAACGGTTTGGTTAATAAAATTGTTGCTTCTTCGGTTAATTACGTTGAATCATCTAATTTTTGGCACTCTCGTCTTGGTCATTTAATTTTTGGTTCTCTAATGAATATGATAAATTTAGAGTTGATTCTAGAGCATGCAATTAGTAACAAATCTAGGTGTCCAGTATTTGTCTCTTCTAAAATCAATAAGAAAACCATTTCATAATGTTGTAAGAGATAATATTATGAGATTCTGAAATTTTGGATTTAGTTCATACTGACATATGTGAATTTAATGACTTGTTTAATAAAGACAGTAAATGATATTTTATTACCTTTATTGATGATTGTAGTAGATACTATTATTTTTATTTGCTTAGATATAAGATGAAGCACTTGATAAGTTCATTATGTATAAAAGTTAGTCGTTTTTATCTTCTAAAAAGGTTCCATCTATATTTCTTGTATTTTTGATATTTTTGTACGCTTTTGAATTGGTTTAGTTTTAGATATTTTTTTATCTACAACAATATAGAAAAGATATGGGTGGAAAAATATATAAACTTGATATGGTATGAGCTTTTCATCCCAAATGTACAATTAAGTATTTCAAATGTATAAGATGACCCCATAGCATTGCAGTACATAGTATTTATGTATAAAATAAAAATATGGCCTTATCTAACAAAGTATTAAGGAGAAATCAACTATAAACAATTTTTTAACACATTTAACAAAAACTTCAAGAGTTACAATTCTTGGTAATAACTAAAATAATTTATTAAAACACTATGTATATATGAACATAGTTTACTTAAATTTATTATTGTTTTCTTTCTTCACATTCATTTGTCTAATAGTGATTTGGGATTTGGGTATTAAGTTGGCAGCATCAACTCTGTAAAAACAGGCTTGCAACCATTGGGGCTAATCAATTGCCCTTTTGCACGTGCAATAGCAGGTTGGATGTATAGGCACAGTCCTTCCAGTCTCATGTGTCAGGATCTTCAAAACCTGTTAGTAGGATCCAATTTCATGAGCATGTGTTTGGTTGGTTATAACAAAGGTGGAAAACACTTGCCCAATTCAATTTGGGGTGTAACCCTTACCAGATAAAAAAAATATTTAATATTTTACATCAATTTATTAAATTGTATACGATACCTATCATATACAAGTAATCCTTAGTATTGTGGAGCATTTTCTTCATTGTTTCACTGCAAATAGGAACACAAGCATATTATGTAAAGATTTTGGAAGGAAATATTCACCATTATATTAAAAAGATAATAAATAGAGCTTAATATTGAATAAGAAGGTTATCAACTAGTTTTTCATCCACCTACCAAAAAGCCAATCCAAAATTAATAAACCAATAATGTAATTGGGCTCAAACAACAAACTTTAATATAATTAATAATTTCTCTAATACTTATATTTGATTTTTTCTATCTTTTGACTTTAGTTAATTTGTAAAAATGTGGCAGAATGAAAGAAAAAATCAAGAATAACATTTTTTTATGAGAACAATCATATTCACTTTCTCTATGTCCATTATCCATTATAAACAACAACTATCAAATAATTCTATCCAAATTGTCCGATCTCTTTTTTTGACAAATATGGCCACTACCTACGAGGACACAAAAAATCTCTTTTAAATCAACTGTTGTATAAAAATTTAAAAAATATCAACACACAATACTTGTATGGGTTAAAAAAGATAACCAGACCCAAAATACAACATATCAAATCTTAAAGGTAGGTTGAAAAACAAAGAAAATTGAAATAAGCAATAAAAAAAAATATATGGAAATATGGGATACTCAGTCACAAAAATATACATGGGCACCCGTGTGTATATGTATGATGGCTTCTCAATTAGGAACTTCATGTCACTTACACATTTGTTTCCTTTAATATAGTAAAATAAACCTCTAATTTTAAAAGACAAAAGGGGTGGCTTTATGGTTTTCCCTATATTCAATACTCAAATAACATTTATTTTAGATATCATAAAACTATAAGAGAAGATAAGGGAGATGTTGTAAACATATGACTAATGGTGTATGGTTATGAACTAAATAATGAAGATTCTAGAATGTACTAGTAGGGGAGGTTTTGTTTTTAAAAATTTTATATACAAGTTTCTAGAATGGACTAGAAATAGTAAATCATCTTATTATCTTGATGGGTTGCTACCCAAAATACCTTTTTTCTTGGACCCTTGTTTTTCTTGGGGCTGGGCCTTCCTTTAAAGAGTATATTTCTTTGGCTCCTTATTATTGTGATTTTACCTACAAGATTATTTTCTTAACCTTAACTACACTAGCTTAAAAGCTATACAGGTTAATACGGAAAATCACAGCATGTTCATTTAATGCATTTTTTTTAATCTAACTAATTTAATTTTTTAATAATTTTTTATTTTTAATTAATATATTTTAACTTATGTTAATAAGCTTTCAAAATAAAATTGGTATAATAATTTATGTTGGTAAAAACTCTAATTTGTGCCACTAGTTGGGAATGGGATTAGATTGAAGGAGAATCATTGAATACAATATTGTCTACTTCTAAACCAATACATTCAATAATATCACAGTCAAAATGATTAATTAGAATGGTTGGTTTAAGGGAATGAGTCATTCATTTAGGATAGTAATTTTAAAAAAAATGTTATTTTCCATAGATTTGAATATCTAAGTTTTTACTAACCACAAACCTTCGAAACTATATATAAACATATACCTAAAGGCTGTTTGAGGAGGCTAAGATATATGCACATCATTAGTAGCTAACTATTAATTTTTAAAATTATTTCTTTTGTTACATATCTATGAAGGATTTTGAAAAAAATAATGGAGAAAATGATTCAACACACCACCTATATTCCTATATTGTCTATCAAAAACTTGAATTTGGAATCATTTCTTAGTCAAATAACTCTAGCATTTGAAACTAGGTTTTCAACTCTGGTTATAGGTCAAACCCTTTAAAACCATGTACTTTTTTCCATATAATTTAATTACCTTATTATATTATATATGTTATATTTAACATTTTGTTAATAGTTAAAATGCCAACAAAATAGCACACCATTTACCAAATTTAGGTTTATGTTCACATTTTGTTAATTTGTAATTATAAGTAATTCTTGGTATTTATTTTTAAATTCTAAAATCATTACTACCCATTTTAATAACACTCACATATATATATTTTTTAACTTTGTCCAAATCTTTCTTGGTAACCTTTCATATGTGTTTTATATTACAATATTAATATAAGAATAATGGGTTTGTTTGATTGTTTAGTTAAGACCTTCCAACAAAATTTAACACTTTCTAAATATTATTGTTAATCCGTGATTTCTGATGATGCATTGAAGAAGTCTACAGCAAATCAGATTGTTAGTTACTTAGATAAGTATTAGAGTTTTGTTTAATGTTAACTTAGTTAACTGGATAACCTTTGACTTATCTTCTCAAAACAAACTCTATCTTAGATAAACCTAACAAATTTCAAATTTCTTAACTCTCTCAAGTTTATCTCTTTCAAGAAACAATACTAACGCATTACTTGTTTTATACATTCAAATATTTCAAACCTAATCTTATCTTTTATTATCTTTAAAAGAGTTTGAAATACATTATATCCGTTACATGTTTTCTATATAAACCGACTTGATGTTTTTCAGAAACATACAACTCTCTGCACTTTCCATCTTATATCTTTCTGAGAAAAACATCCTCTTAATTATATTCATTGATTATCCAGTTAATTAAGAGTTTATAGTCGAGTTGTAATCTTTCACATTATTATCTTTGTATTTGAAAGAAAGGTGTATTGTATCACTTGTCCCGGGTTGTGGGAATATTGATTACAAGATCAAGGCCAAGTAGCTGTGTGCTAGGTAGCTGTGTGCTAGGGAAAGGGTTCTTTCATTCAGGGCCAAGATTGTAATCAAGGAAAGTTTGTAAGTACTTTATTTAAGTGGATATAATACATTCGCTATGCTAGTTGGCATGGGGACTTGGATGTAGGCCATAGACTAGGTATAGGGGCCGAACCAAGTGAAAAGATTTGGTGTTCTTGTATTAACATATTTCCAGCATTGCATGTTTATATTTGTGCAACTTACATTCTGCTGAATATATAGTATCTGTCTCATTCAGTTACAGCCTGTCTCATTTGCTAAGACAAAAAGGACTGTCTCATTTGTGAACAGTTGCACTTTAACTAATTCTGTTGAGCCTACGAATTTCAACTATAACTTAAAAAAATTATCAGGACAAGGCTAATGCTATAACCCTAAACTAGCCAATAACCATCAACAACACCCGTATTTGTGGCCTTGAAACACATTCTATTTTCTCAAGCGAGTGTTGGCTCAGTTGCTTAAAGAGGGGATAATTATCCTTTTGGTCACAAGTTCGAATCTCACAGGAGTAGAATTTATGATTATGCCTCCTGGCCAGAGCATGTCGCTTAAATGCGGTTTACCTTGGTTCATGTGGTTTGCAAGCTATTGTGTGACTCTATTGGGTTTACCTAGCGCACATCCGAAGGTTAGCAGCTGCGGGTTACATAACACTCTATTTTATATTAGTCCACAACGCTCGCAAACACCCTCTTGCCCCATGAATCCCGACCCTCCCTTTCAAAAAATTTCTTACAGTCTGAGCTAGTCCACACTATTGGAGACAAACAACACTCACCCTTATTTGAAGATAAAAAAATAAAGTATATTAATCACATACCTTAGAGTTTAAAATGTACGTCCACTTAAGTTTGGGATTTATGGGTACAAATGATAATACTTTAAGAGCCAAAATAACAAATTATGTAGCAATTCCTATATGGTAAGTTTGGGATCTATGGGTACAAATATTAATACTTTAAGGGCCAAAACAACAAATTATGTAGCAATTCATATATGGTTGAAGCTATTAGCTTTGAAGATTTTCAAGCCACTACTAGAAAGAGATTTTATATATCGGGTAAACAACGATGTGTATGTAAAAAAGGACCGATATATTCGTGACTGATGTTAAAGTTAATTTTACATAGACATCGGTTTTTACCTGATGTCTAAAGTAGTCGTATATAACACTTTGGGAAGATTTCTAATGTCTTAGAATATTTTTATAAATTTCAGACATCGTTTATTTATATGTAACTCGTATGAAAAATATAGTTTAACATCAATTCCTGTAGGTAACCGTTGTTATAGGTGTTATATAATATAGGTTTTGTTTAAATTTATGTTGTTAAATCACCTTATTCACATCATTTATTGTTTTATAATTAATGTATCAAACACGTTTTAACAATAAATATTTGAATTTTTACTAATCTTTGGTGCTATTGGAGAATGTATTTAACCATAATACTGAAATAACTTAAGTCCCAAAACTCAACCAATATATATATATATTAGCTAGTTGAATTCAATATAAATAAATAAGATAGCTTAGTTTGTATAATCAACCCGAAAAATATTCTAACCAAAATATGTATATCATCCTAGACATACTATTCCCATGATAAGTACTACTTATCTCATCAAATTGTAAACATCAACCAGAGTACTAACTTAACCAGTACAGGATACTTATTGACATGAATAAACACTACTTAGTTGATCAAGATCACAAGCTTTAATAGTAGTGGCCTTGAGGAATCTCTTGAAGAAGACAGAGGTCTGTGCTCCATCCTTCCTACAACTACAAGAGTTCCGTGAAATATAAAGAAATAATAAAATAAAATTTCAACTAAAATTGATAGGATTGTAGTAATGATGATCATTAATTACTTAAATATTTGTAGTGTGCACACACTAATGTAAAGCGGTGCTCGTACCCTTGTCTTAAAATTAAATTTAAGAATCCAGCAAAATATACTTGTAAAGAATGTTATAATTTGTAATAGTTGAAAGGATGAGCCCAGTGTTGTACAACCAAGATAATTATATTTCACAAGAGCCTTAAGTTAATAAGCCAAAAGAAAACATATAAAATCAAAAAGTACCTCAATTCTCACCTTTACAAACTGCAAACTCTTCCCATTTCCTAAATGAAATTGAAAAGGTAACAAAGACATAAAGTTTGGAAGCAGAAATTATCATCTAGTATACAATTAGGTTATTAAGATGCCT
This sequence comes from Apium graveolens, assembly GCF_009905375.1. Lineage (NCBI taxonomy): Eukaryota > Viridiplantae > Streptophyta > Magnoliopsida > Apiales > Apiaceae > Apium > Apium graveolens. Next base: position 267,273,109 of record NC_133654.1, on the reverse strand, counting down.
TCTGTGAATAAGATCATGAATATATAAATAAAGAATGGCCATATAATACATCACAAGCGCACATAGGTAACCCCTACTATACAGTTGCATAAGGCCTAATTGGTGTTGCATAAGGTAATAGGCAACACCAGGGTGGGGTTGTAATGTGGATGTGGCCGTAGAGCCTTAAGGCAACGAATTATGCAACACTAGAAAGTGTTGCATTATGCGTCTTTTGTAACAGTAAAAGTGTACAATGACAACAACAGTTAGTGTTTCATAAAATGAAGTCACATCACCACTGTGTCCTACGTGGCAAGTGACACGTCATGTTTCCACGTCAGTAGTGGCCCCTACTTTGACACGTCAGCAAGGGGTCCCATATTTTCCACATTTGCAGTGGGAGCCACTTTTGCCACGTCAGCAGTGGGTCCCATAATGTGTAGTGCAACGCTGATTTTAGTCATCTGCAACACCATTATTATTAATATGCAACATCATGTTTAGTATTACGCAACATCGTATAGAGTCAAATGCAACACTACAAAAATAAAATTTTTGAAATAATTGTTCTTCTTTTACATTATTCCTGCCAAATAAGGCATCCAACATTCAATACAACAAGCATATAATGAAACTTAAAACTTATTAAACCGGTTCTAAGGTCTTATCAACAAGCATACATGAAATCGGATACATACTTTGGTTTTACCTATCAAAGTACATAATTTCTAACTTCAAAAGGGCAAAAATATCAAAATACTCGATAGTGAAAGATATATGATAGTAAACACTTTTCCTACATCAAGGAGAACGACATTCAACCAAAGTGCAAGTCCAAATATAAGCACTGCTATGATCATAGGAATGTTCTAGAGCACAACCATGTTAGTAAAAATTTTATACATGAATTTCCTGAGCCAATCATCCTCCAGATCTCGGAAATTCTAAATTCTTTTCTTAAAATGCTTCTCCATGCTTGAAATTTGATGACACGCATATTTCCAAGCATCAAAATTATGCGGGCTCGGAGGAAGGTTGCAGGAAGAACAGGCTCCTACGCAAAGCTTGAACAGAAGGGTTAGAACATAAAACTATGTGGGTATAATATATACATTATTTGCTTATTCAATCTGAAGAACAAGATATATTACGATTATATAAATTATATTAAATGAAGTTTACAGTAATTTGACATACTGAATCTAGCATACGATGAAAAAAAGGAATTCAGCGGGCATGCCATGGGGTTCAAAAAATTAAAATAAATAAGATAATATAAGGAAATAAAAGAGCAGTAAAACATAACATATTAACAACATCTCATTCACATATAAACGTTAAAAGTAGAAGTGGTTGAGAGCAAGAAAAAACAGAAATCGAAAATAGAGGTTATGGATTTAAATATTTGTGGCTCTGTTTTGCTACTTGCTCTAAACCAAAAAGTTCTTGAACAGTAAATATTCTACTTAGTGTATACACTTCTTTTATCCATAAAAAAAACTGAGGATTCGAGTTTCTTATGCTTTTTATGTTCCTTAATTTAAAGTGTATTTAAAAACTGAACATTAAGGACAAACTTACTGTTCTACGTATCTTTACTATTACAGGGTGGCAAGCACTCAACACTTGAAATTAAGATGATGACTAATACCCGAACTTGTCACCCTTTAAAATTAATGGATACTCTGATGGACAGTGAACTATAATAGCTGTCTTTTTAAGGAGAGACCAAATGCAATATGAACTCTCCCATTTAAATCTCTAACATGAGGACTCTCTCACTTTTTTGGATGCTATGACAAAAAAATGATACAATTTTTCCAGAACCTTGTAATAGTATCCTTATCCTTCATTAGACTGATCACTCCTTTAAACTCTGTGGTTGAAAGTGTGTCGATTATATTGCTTCCAAGTAGAGTGAAAGAACTATTATCATAATAAATTCCGACTTTTGTATATGATACAACCCAGACTCTTATTATTTCTTTAGCTAGCTGCTGAAAATATTCTTCATCTGTGAGGTACCAATTTAGTGGAAGAAAGTAAGTTTAATCATAACAATTCCATAATGATCACTCAGTAACTAGCAGTTTCTTCCAACAAATTTAAAGTGTTCTTCATTGAAGGTTTATATGAAGGTAGGGTTGTGATTTTTCTTCAAGCTTGTTTGAGTGGAAGTGATTGGAATTTTGAGAAGTGAGTTTGCAGTTGGCTTGTATAGAAATTTTGGCTTTGAGGTGAGAGATGGTTGAGTGTTTGAGCTAAGAGATTTGGTAGGTTGAGATTTTATCATTTGTATTTGTAGGGTCTGTTGGTGTGGTCCTGGATTGTGTTCCTTCTTTTTCCTCCTTCTTTCATCTCCTTTCTTCTTGTCATCATCTTTCTTCTCATCCTTCTTTTTATCCTTGCGGCCAGTTGCTCTTGAAGATTGACTTGGATTTGAGTTAGAAGGTTTCTGCCCATCATGCTTCTGCTCATCATCATCCTTGTGATCTTTTAAATTAAATTGAGTAGTTGGCAACATAGTGTCACGATTCAGCAAGTATCTGTATAAGATCTTTTTCATCTCCAAATCTTCAGCGTTCTTGTTCTTTTTGTATTTTAGATCAGATTAAATAGTCATGATTGTCTTCATATTTGATCTAACAAAAATTTTAGGAATAGTAAGTTGTTTGTATTATTTGGTTCTTGGGCAGATGTAGGACACTCCTTTGTTTGGATATAGATAGGTTCAGGAAAAGCTGCTATCTGTGCATTTTTAAGCTCATGAAGAAGTTGAGTGTCCTCTGTGATGACTACATGCACTTTGTCAATCAAAACATCTAGCTCAGATGCCCTTAGTATGTTAAGATTTGACATAGATACTTGAAGGCATCTATCCACACCATCATCATTGACGTTGACAATAATCCTCTTCTTTAAGTAATTTTCAATATTCACAACCACTGCCCTGGTAGAATTGATAGTTTTGGCCAATGCTCTTTTGTATGTTATATAGTTATTTTGAAGAGACAACCTCGGGACTGCAAGAAGTTCACTGAATTCTTGATCTTGATATGGTCCTTCTGCAGCCTTGACGAGTCATTCTTTTCCTACATCTTGAAATTGTTGAGTTTGTGAAAAACTTTGGCCAACCTGAATAGGCTCCTTAGATTTAGATTTAGCATCCCTGGATTGTTGAATCCTAACCTTAATCTCCCTTTAGTCTTGATAACAGGCATGAGTAGGGGAGTTCATAATTTTGGCCTTATTTCTTCCGGTAGGGAAGGCAGTTGTATGTTGAGCTTCCCCGTGATGGCTCCCAAAGCAACAGAGTTTTGCATTTAAAGATGCTTGTGAGAGTCCATCAGGGTTTTAATATCCGTCTCTTGACTTTGCACCAAGGATGTAAGAGCTTGAACTTAGGAACTTAGTTAGTCATTGGAAGATTTGAGAGAAGAAACTTGATATTGCAGTTCTTGAACTTGTAGTGTGGATGATGATTGAGATGTGGAGGAAGTAGAAACCCTAAAAGTGTCCTCTACAACATTCTTAATTTCATCCATGGGCAAGGCTGAAGGAGTGTATCTTCTAGAGTGCATTTGATCCATCTTCAGTCTTGTGTCATTAGAGTGAATGATATGATTTTGAACTTGTTCATTCAGGGCCACAAATAAGGTCTTGAGATTCTTAACACTTGCTTCCATTCCACTGATATCATACATTGATATCTGGTCAGCAAAGTTTTGAATTTGTTTTTCATCTCAGTTTGAGAATGAATGATTTCCAATATTTATACTTTCCTCTCGATTCTCTTTCCTTAAATAATTGGGAATATTTGACTCGTTAAACTGGAATGAATTAAATTTTAATATTTATTTACCGATTAACATAAATTATTTAAAACCACATAATAAAGAATTTGTTGACATAAATATCTACCGCGAAAATCTCAGATAGTAAATTGTGAGCACAATTGTTGGTATAGAATCAAAGTACCCCCACTTTCGATGTAAATAAAATATGGGCTATACTACTCATATGGCAAAAATATGGGCCCGCCTATTGATGTGGAGTGACCATGTCGGAACATGTGCTGATTTGACTTCAAATATTATGCAACACCAACCTATGATGCCTTTATTAACAAGTAGTGTTTGAATATTGGTATAATAAAAGAATTTTTGGGTATTAAAAAGGTATTGTTAGTTACGTGTCAAATGCCCCTGCCCAACTGGCAACAAGAGCTTGGTTTTGACTTTCACCTTTAGTATTAATATTTAAGATGATATCAGTAGCAGAGAAAAATTGCCTATAAACAATTGGGGAGTCGTTCTAAAAAGTAATGGTAATTAGAAATCAACTCAAGTAGTGGGGAGTGGGGACTTACCAAAAATTACCGATCTAAATACAAAAGTATGAAGGCAAAAGACTAAATTCACTAACGAAGATAAAGGTTGATTCCATAAAAGTATTTAAATACGATTCTTAATCTAACAATAGTAGTTCTCGTAAACTCGAATGACGATAGAGTGAGTCATTCTACTTGAGATACAGTTAGAGTTTTTAGGAAGAGAAGGGAGATATTCAATCTTTCGGAGCTGGGACTCATATGTGAGGTTATGGATATAACGATACAAGTCAGAGATCACTTCACTCTGGTGAACTCTTCCCTCAAGAAAACTAATGCCAGGCTTCAGCCTGTGATTTTGTACAAGTGATTTCTGTACAATTAATTGGTCGCACTTAAGTAAAAGTTGATCAAAAGTTACAACAAAGTTTGTAAATCAGAAATTGATATTGTTATGACACATTATTTATTAAAAATCTACAATATTTTCCTCTTGAATCATCGTGGTTGAACATATCATCCATTGGAAAGTTATCATCTAACTCGTCTAACATCAACAACTTTCGACATCTTATCTCCTATGATCTCGTATATACCATCTTTCACCATCATACAAGAATATGAGATTTTTGTGAAAAGAGGGCCTTTAACGACCGCAATTTTGATCGTTATAAGGCCTAACTTGGTCGGTATTTAAAAATAATGACTCGATACCGTGACGGTCAGATTTCCTACTCGTTATTTACTATTTTTAGTCGAATTTTATGTCGACTAACCATGACTACTGCCATGTGTGCAACTAATACCAACACCTGGTGTTACATACCTTAGGATTTATGGGTAAAATATTAATACTTTAAGCGTCAAAAGGTCCAAAAGTCTTTTAAAATTTATCAAACAAGTTTTCAAAAGTTCACCTACCTATATTTCAGTTTTTGAATAAAAATCTTCTGTCTTTTATTCCACTGATATTCCAAACACATCATAAGCTAAGGCTAAGGGCTCCTGCTACAAACATAAAGAAATTACATACAATTTAGCAAACAAAAAATTTTGTAGCAATTCCCATAAGGTTGAAGCTGTTAGCTCTCAAGATTCCCAGGACAATAGACACTCATCCCATAAATAAAGTCATCAAAACTAATGCAGTGTGTTCTTCTTTTGTGACATTTTTAATTTCTTATAATGTTGTTAATCATGTTTTATGGGCTACCCCTTTACTCTCCCATGGAGCTCAACCATTCCCCAAATTCATCTTTATAAACATTTATTTTCACAAATTTGTTTTTATTCTATTTCTTTGCAACTTTGTCAAATATTAAACAATCGTCCCTTTTTATTTTCTAAGATATTTTTTCCTAATTATCTTCCACCCCTCCTTTTTTGTTGCCTAATATATATTTTTTGTTAATTGTCTTCCATGTGAATTCATGAGTAAATATTACAAATTGACGAATAATTCATTAGTTTTACCCTTTATCTTTGGGTGCATGTATCAATCTGATCTCATTAAATTCAATAGCTCGATGGGAAATTGGAGGAAATAACATAAAAGAGTATCGGAGGAGGTAGTGTAATCCTTGTGATATAATACATATTACGGGAATAATACTGATTTTTGACTGACAAAATAAGTGGGCTATGACCAATTTTGGTTGAAAATAAGCCATTTCCTACCTATTTGCTTTGTTCGAACGAGTCAAGTGGCAAATAATGAGTCAGTCATTTATAATTGTCAAAATTGACATAAAAATTGCTAATTTATGACTATTTTAGTTTCTTAAATTTTGGCCCCACAAAATGGCATGACTGTATTAAGGCAAATGTGAGCCAACACCTAGACACGTAACCACATGAGATAACTAACTAACATTTTAGCTTCTTTTATTTTTCAAGTTACCATGTGATGGTCCAACTTTTGCCTATTTAGCATGTTGACGACACAACCCCCAACGCATCCCTCAACAGCCCCCAATTCAAATGAAGCCTTACAGTGCCAGCTAGGACACACCATTGGAAACAGACTACACTCATGCTTATTTGAATATAACAAAAATAAGTATATTAATCACATACCTTAGTATTTATGGGTAAAATGTTAGTACTTTAAGCGTTAAAAGGTCAATAAATCTTTTAAAATTTATAAAACAAGTTTTCAAAAGTTCACCTAACAACATTTAGTTTTTGAATAAAAAATATTTTGTCTTTTTTGCCACTACAATTCCAAACACATGGTAAGCTAAGGATATAAGCTGGTGCTACACATATGAAGAAATTACATACAATTTAGCAAATAAATTTTTTTGTAGGAATTCCCATAAGGTTGAAGCTGTTAGCTCCGAAGATTTTCCTCTTTATTATTAAAATTTCTAGGACAACAAACACCCATCCCATAAATAAAGAGTGGTTGGAGAAAGTCATCAAAACTAATGTAGTGTGTTGTTCTTTTGTGATGTTATTAATTTCATGTAATGTTGTTAATCATGTTATTAATTATGTAATGTTCACATAATTTTTTATTTTATTTCTTGGCATCTTTGTCGAATATTAAACAATTGTCCCTTTTTATTTTCTAAGATATTTTTTCCTTATTGTCTTCCACCCCTTCTTTTTTGTTGCTTAATATATTTTTTGTTAATTGTCTAAAATACAGTATCTGAGGAGGTTGTGTAACCCTTGTGATAAAATATAGTATGGGAAACATACTGATTTTCGACTTACAAAATAAGTGAGCTATGACTAATTTTGGTTGAAAATAAGTCATTTTTTACCTATTTGGCAAATAATGAGTCACTCATTTATAATCCTCAAAACTGACCTAATAATTGCTCATTTATGACTTTTTTAGTTTCTTAAATTTTGGCCGCACAAAGGGGTGGCTGTATAGAGGCAAGTGTGAGCCAAGGCCTAGACACATAACCACATAGGATAACTCATAAACATTTTAGCTACTTTTATTTCTCAAGTTACCACCTGATCCTCCAACTTTTGCATATTTAGCATGTCGACCACACATAGGCAATAAAGTACAATTAATGAGGTATCATCGCGTCAAGTCACAGGCCTCACTAAAAACTTTGAGGACATCTACATACAATATAATTACACTTTAAAACCATATTATAATATTTTTTATAATATTTTTTAATATTTAAAACTTTAAGGTATGAATCGTATATTTTATTTAACTTTTTTGTAATTTTGTTTTGAGGACACATTAATTACCTACGTAATTATGATATTAAATTTATTTTTTTATAAGGCAAAAAGTACCTATAACATGATATATATGTTTTTACTCATCACATTTTGTTTAACTTTATAAAAAATAATTTTTAATTTTAATCAAAATTATATTTGAAATAATACATTGTATGATTTTTAGTGAATATTATAACATTTTTTTGGAACAATACGACCTTTTTTACGAAACCCAATAAGGTGTTACGTAAAATATAATATTATCTCAAAAAATAACTAACATGAACAAATTTTAAAAAAAAAATCAAACTATATAAAAAAATGGGAAAATTTTTAAATAACATTTAAAATTTGGTGAACACAACAATTTTTCTACACAACATTATAAACATACTCTAAAATTTAATTATATTATCTTTTCGATCATAAAAGTAACTAAAACATAAATATAAATTTATATAATTTTAAAAGTGTATTCTTGAAAAAAAAAGACCATAGTTAGATAATATATACACAAAGTAACACGTGCATGTGACTAGTTTCTAATTTTAAAGAATTCTTCACAGAGGTTTACGCGTAGGTGATCAAGTTGCGGGGTTTATGCGCATAATCCGATCCGATATTAAACCGACACAACCGAAATTGGAATATGGTTTGCGATTAAAGTTCATCTACCTTAGAAATTCGCAGGTTATGGGTTGATTTTGGTTTAACTTTATCACCATCTGATCCAAACCGCATCAATTTACCAACATATATACACACGATTTTATACTTGTAAAATAATTATGTCCAATAATCAAAAACTAAATTCGAGTTAGATCTCATCAAATTATCATCAACTCATCATATGTTTCAAAGTGTTTTATATTGTTTTTGCATTACATTTGTTGTTGCAACTAAATTGATCAACATGTTTGTTAAACGTAAGTTATTTGCAATTAATACTAGTGATTTACTTTACTATGAAAGATTTCATAATTATACTAATAATTATGTAAATTTTAAGTGGAAACATTTAAATAAAAGAGATGTTATTTTATTTACCGAGTTCACTACTAAAAAATGTCAAAAACCATCAAAATCCGCTAAACCGAACCGAATGGTTTGGTTTTACTGGGATACGAGGTTCGGGTTGGTTTGAATGTTTTTAAAAACCACAGTTATATGGTCTGGTTCTGTTTTAACATGTAACCCGAACCAAATCAAACCGCGATCACTTATATTTACCCCTATATATAACTATATATTTGTATTATATATAATGTGTTAAGTTTTAAGTCTTGAATTTCTAATATTATACTCCCTATGTTCCAATCAATTCTTAATATTTGAAATAGAGTGCTCGACACGCATTTTGAGGTTCTTATATATTATAGTTACATAGCTTATTTTTAAGATTTTTTTTATAAAAATTTGAACATTTGATTTTTTTCCAACAAAAAAAGTTTTTAAAATAATTTATGTGTATATATATATGTATGTATATATATAAATTTAGTCAATGAATGGTATATAATTAATGTATATATATATATATATATTTGGTCAATGAATGGTATATTTTTTAAACCACTTTCAAAACCTTATAGGTGTTTGGAATATACATTAAAAAGATTTTGTAGAAGTTTGTTACTAATTTTCCAAGAACATAATAAATGTGTGGTGTTCCACAGTTAAGATTAAATTTCCTTAAGAATGTGTTGATTTTGATCGGTAATGATAGCCCAGGGGTTTTTCTCCTTCCACGACTAATACCAAAACCCGCTCAAAACTTGTAGTATTAATAAAATGGCACAAACGACATGACATACGTGTTGGTTCCATATGTAGTATCAAACACAACATCACAAAATTTTTTATTAGATATCAAAGAACAAGGATCAACCCATATAAGACCATTCAATTTTTTTTCATCAATTAGAATTCTAATGAAAAAATTCCCATCACTTTTTTTAAGCGATACAACAAATGCAATCTCGCTTGAGCATCATTAACATCCAAGTTGCCCTTCCTAAAATCATGTACCACATTTTTTCAATGTTGGCCATCAAAACCTACTTTTCCTGCTCATTCGTGCATCTTGTCAAAAATATTCATTTGTTATCTCAGTTGGACACCTGAACATGTAAGTTCTTAATTAAATTCCTTTGGGCCACCATTACATGTGTAAGAAAATTGAATGTTTGGAGCTTTATTATTGTAGGCTCTTTACGTAATTTAAAAAAAAAATTGAATATGGATGTATGCAATTTTCTTAGTGTAATCCATTGAGAAAGAAGTGAAAAGATACTTCTTTGTGTGGATTATATGTGTTTTATACGGTCTAAGTTAGGATTAAGGGCATTAGATTCTTCCTCAAGACCTTGAAACAAAAAGAATCATTCCAAAGGCCTTCAACAACATAGTCAAGGCCTTGACAGAAACAATCTTAAGGTCTTGACACATTCAATTGCGATATTAAGGTATTGAGTGTCCAGAGTGAAAGTCTTGATCTTAGTAGGCACATATATATATATTAATATGTAAATAAGATTAAGGATTATTGTTATGTAAATAATGATGATTAGGCTCTCAAATATATATATATATAGAGGAAAGTTCAATGGAGTCCTAGTTTAATTGGAGACTTGGAGTCCTTAATCCTGACCATTCATTTCTGCTTAATCCTACGGTCATTATTTATAGTGTTTTTAATTCTTAATTAATAATTATAGGATTATAAAGATTCAGTATTGTCGTGACAGTTACATCAACGTGGTTATGGGATTCACTATCTTGTTTGTAGATATGAACTTACCTATCCGACTTTTTAGTATCCCACCTATTCTTATTCAACATCTAAACACTGGACTGGTTTTGCATTCTCCATTCTTTTACTCCTTGATTAAACCGTTGTTTTTTTTGGTTTAAAAAGCATGACTATGACTAACGTTGAAGAATCAGGTAAATCATCAGTAATTGATTTAAGCATAATCGTTTTTGATATACTATGTTTTGAATACAAATGTTGCAGTATCCTAGTGTGTTTCAATTAAAGAACCATTTATAGTGTTGTATTAATTAATTTTTTGGTTAAATATTAGGTTCTCAATCCCATCCTCATATTGAAAGCTCTGACTCTGAACAATCGGAATGTGAAAAAGATTCCGAAGAATCAGAATGTGAACAAGATTCTGAACAATCAAAAGGGGAGACCAGTAGTGAAAGCTCAGATGAAGATTTGGAGGAATCAAATAATGAAAATGGGTGTGAGTCTACATGTTTTGTTTCCGTGGATGGTAGAGAACTTTGGACACCAAAATGTGACAACAAGCACAAACCACAAACAAATCAGTATTTTTCAACTTTTGAAGAAGCTGTTAAATTTTATAAGGAATACGGCCGCGCTTGTGGATTTGCTGTTCGAAAGTCGACTAAGAGAACTAATGGTCGTGGTACTTTATTGGCCAGACAAGTTATTTGTAACCGTGGTGGCAATCCAGATAGGAGCACTTGTAAAGTATCAAGTGAAACTATTGGGAACGGGCCGAAGAAAACCAGACGAACAACATCTCGTAGATGTAATTGCAAAGCTCGGATAGTTTTGAAACCTGTAAGAACCGGAGGTTTGGTTATAATGGGTTTTAACGAAGAACACAATCATCCTCTAGCATCTGGAGCTGAGAAAATGTTTTTAAAATGCAACAGGAATGTATTTGTTCCTCACCAGAACCTTATAATGGATTGTGCAAGAGTCAATATAGGTGCAACAAAAGCATTCTCTTTAGCAAAAGAACGAGCTGGATCATATGAAAAAGTGGGTGCTACGTTAACCGATTTTAAGAATTTTGCTAGAGACGTAAAAGCTCGTATTGGAAAGCATGATTCTGATATGATTTTGGCCAAGTTTAAATTAAAGAAGGAGAGCTCTCAAAATACATTTTACTATGACTATAAGGTTGATAGGAAGGGCCACTTGACCGGTCTTTTTTGGACAGATGCAATTGGGCAAGCAAATTTTGATGTGTTTGGCGATATAGTTTCATTTGACCCTACTTTTCGGACTAATAGGTACGTACATATATTTCTATCTTTTATTTACTTGCCAATTTATAATTTTATTAAATGAAAGTCTATACTAGTTTGTGAGGTATCCATTTCATTGACGTGTTTTTGTTCCTCAATTAAACTAGTCAGTGTGGTACGTTATAATAATTTGTACATAATTATGTACGATTATAACTTAGAACTTGAAAAGATTAAATTCTAAATATCCACTTTAATTTATATATCCTTCTTTAAATGGTCATCTATTCTTATGCTTCTTACCGGGGACATCATACATTAGAAAATTTGAAGGTTAGTAATATATTAGTGGAATGTTTGATGCTAGTTATTATTTGGCAGATTTATATAACAGAATATTGTTCTATATGTGAATTATAAAGCATAAATACCCCATGCTCGCATACATATTTACATTTTAGCAGTACATATGATTACAAACAATTGTACTTAGAATTATGTAATATTATAGAGTTTATTTTAAATGCTCCACTTGAGATGCACATTATATAGTATGATGTCTGATTTGTGTTGCTTCTGCTCATATGGCAGATATAACATGGTATTTGTACCTTTTACCGCTGTTAACAATCATTGGAAGAATTTTACGTTTGCTGCTGGTCTATTGGCGAAGGAGAATTATAAAAATTTCAAATGGCTCATTAATACTTTTAAGAAAGTAATGGGTCGTGCCCCCCGTTGTGTAATTACAGATCAGTGTGATGCCATTAAAAAGGCTTTAAATAAGTGGTGGCGTCAAACAAAACATCGACTTTGTATGTGGCATATCATGAATAAGTTACCGACAAAGGTAAATTAAAATAATAAGTATGCATCTTTTAAATCATATGCTCATACATAAATCTTATGTCAAGTTTTTTCATTATTTTTTTTTTATTTTTTTTTATTAAGGTTGGTCCTGCTCTAGCTTCAGACAAGAAATTTATCCAGAAATTGAAGTCTGCAGTTTATTCAGATCATTTAACGCAAACAGAGTTTGTGGAACGTTGGAATGATGTCATTGTAGAATATAAATTGGAGTCTAATCCTTGGTTGACTGAAATGTTCAACAAACGCAATGAATGGATTCCAGCTTATTTTTCAGACATAGAAATGGCTGGTTTACTAAGAACTACTTCAAGGTCTGAGAGTTCTAATAGCTTTTTTCAGCACTTCCATGAAGGCGGTCACACATTAGTAGAATTCTATTCTAGTTTTGAGAGTGCCATGGACAAGCAACGTCTTAAGAATGCCCAAGATGACAAGAGATCTGATCAAATACCTTTCACTGATACCTCAATGAGCATTGAAGTAGATGCATTTAAGTTGTATACACTTGAACTCTATTATCTTGTCAGGGAAGAGATCAAAGCAGCTTGTTATCATACTAGTATGCCAGATATTACAAGAGATAATGAGCATCGTTATTTTAAAGTTAAAGATGATCTACTACATGATAAAATTTTTGAGGTATATTTCAGAATAGTCATTTCTCTATGGAAATATCGTAATATACTTAAGTTTTCCTGCATTATTATATGAATCTTCAATCTTATTTATAATTCATACTTTTGAGTTTAATGTCTATGACCTATAGTATGTGTTCGTGCTATATTTTTGGTAGTTTTGTGAAATCTTAGGTCTTCACTCTTATTCATGTTTCTCAGTGGTTCTGATGTCATTCGACACTGCCTTAGTATAGCATCTGACAACACGTGATGCTATTTCTCACATAGTCGACACGTGATATAGCTCTCTTCTGGCAAATTTGTTATGATATTAGTGTTTGAGCTACTTTGTTCCTTATTGTGAACAATAGAAAACAATTTTTTTAGAGTTTTGAATAATAATATATATCACCTCAAAGTTTGTCCCCTTCTCAGGTTTCAGTTAGACTAAGTGACAACTATGTGCAATGCAACTGCAAATTTTTCTTTCAAAGAGGTTACCTATGCAAACATGCATTTGCTGCTTTGCATCAGTGCGGTGTCAAGAAGATACCTCGTGAATTTGTAAAGCCACGCTGGACAAAAAATGCCTTGAAGCGTCACTCATTTCTCGGATCATCCCAAGTTGATGCTCTTTTCGAAAAGAGGGACAAAAAGAAGTTAAAAAGGACAAGGGCATGGTTTGAATTTCACAATTGTATGAATCATGCTGAAGAAGATGAGGAAAAGTTGGATTCATTTATCAGAGGCTTGCAAACAATTGCTTCTTCAATAACAAAAGATAGTGATAATAACATGGATCAGGGTAATGCTGAAAGAGTTGATAAGTTTATTGGCCCTATTCCAGATACGGAAATATCTGTTCAAATTCCACATGTAAGCAGAAACAAGGGAAGTGGCAGCCGGATTAAGAGCAGTCGGGAGATTGCAATTGAAGCAGGGAAGCGGAGGACGTGTAGTCGTTGTAAATTAGCAGCAGGCCACAATGCACGAAGTTGTCCACTAAACAAAGAATGTACTTAATAGATAAAAATTTGTGTTTGTACCGATGTTCATATGGAGTTTGGATGATTTTCAATATTGACTATTTCCTTTTTTTATTCATGTGCACACCAAAATATTTTCGGTAACTTTTAGTAATACCTAATTATTTATTTGCAGATCAATATATTTTTATTTGCAGATTTTTTTTACTTGCAGTACATAGATTGTTGGGTGCACAACATTGTTTCGTGGGTGCAGAACTTAAAAATTAAGAAGCTTAAAACGTGAAAAATCAGCAGTGTCAAGATTTAATATCATTGTAATTGTCAAGTATTAAGTTGTATTAATAATAATTCATGGTCATGTCGTTTCGGGTCGAGAAGTATCTCCATTCTCACTTTTAATAATATTGTTTGTTTTTTTGGTTTTCGGCTTATTTTTACAGCAAATTTCACCATAACAAGTAGCCATTTTTCAGCTGCGTTTCGGGTCAGATTTTGGCGGGTTATTAATCATTTTTCAGCAGTGTTTCTGGTTATTTTCTGTTGTGTTTTTCATCAGATTTGTGCAGTGTTTCTGATCATTTTTCAGCAGTTTTTCTGACAATTTTCTGCAGCGTTTCTAGTTAATTTTCTGCAGATTTTTTTTTTATCATTTTTCAGCAGCACTTCTAAACATTTTTCTGCAGGTTTTGAATTATTTTTTCTGCAGATTTTCTGAAATTTTTATGGGATTTTTCAGCAGATTTTCTGGTATTTTCACAGGAGATTTCAGCAAACCAAGTAGCCATTTTTCAGCTGCGTTTCGGGGCATATTTTGGCGGGTTTTTGATCTTTTTTCAGCAGTGTTTCTGGTAATTTTCTGCCGTGTTTGTCATTAGTTTTGTGCAGTATTTCTGATCATTTTTCAGCAGCTTTTCTGACAATTTTCTGCAGCATTTCTAGTCAATTTTCTGCATATTTTTTTTATCATTTTTCAGCAACACTTCTGGACATTTTTCTGCATATTTGGAGTTATTTTTTCTGCAGATTTTCTGAAATTTTTATGGGATTTTTCAGCAATTTTTCTGAAGATTTCAGGTGCTTTTGGAGCAGATTTTCTGGTATTTTCACAGGAAATTTCAGCAAACCAACTAGCCATTTTTAAGCTGCCTTTCGGGGCAGATTTTGACGGGGTTATTAATCATTTTTCAGCAGTGTTTCTGGTTATTTTCTGTTGTGTTTTTCATCAGTTTTGTGCAGTGTTTCTGATCATTTTTCAGCAGTTTTTCTGACAATTTTCTGCAGCGTTTCTAGTCAATTTTCTGCAGATTTTTTTTTTATCATTTTTCAGCAGCACTTCTAAACATTTTTCTGCAGGTTTTGAATTATTTTTTCAGCAGATTTTCTGAAATTTTTATGGGATTTTTCAGCATATTTTCTAAAGATTTTCAGGTGCTTTTGGAGCAGATTTTCTGGTATTTTCACAGGAGATTTCAGCAAACCAAGTAGCCATTTTTCAGCTGCGTTTCGGGGCATATTTTGGCGGGTTTTTGATCTTTTTTCAGCAGTGTTTCTGGTAATTTTCTGCCGTGTTTGTCATTAGTTTTGTGCAGTATTTCTGATCATTTTTCAGCAGCTTTTCTGACAATTTTCTGCAGCATTTCTAGTCAATTTTCTGCATATTTTTTTATCATTTTTCATCAACACTTCTGGACATTTTTCTGCAGATTTTGAGTTATTTTTTCTGCAGATTTTCTGAAATTTTTATGGGATTTTTCAGCAATTTTTCTGAAGATTTCAGGTGCTTTTGGAGCAGATTTTCTGGTATTTTCACAGGAAATTTCAGCAAACCAACTAGCCATTTTTAAGCTGCCTTTCGGGGCAGATTTTGACCGGGTTTTGATCATTTTTCAGCAGTGTTTCTTGTAATTTTATTCCGTGTTTTTCATCAGTTTTGTGTAGTGTTTCTGATCATTTTTCAACAGCATTTCTAGTCATTTTTCTGCAGATTTTTTTATCATTTTTCAGCAACACTTCTGGACATTTTTCTGCAGATTTGGACATGATATTTCAAGAAAAATCCTATTTTATTTGTCTTAGTTGGATGTAACTATATTTAGCAAGAATATTTTCTTTAGAGTTGCAATGCTTAAAGGTAATATTTCTTTAGTCAAATTCAATTTTTTTTATTAACAAACTAGTTTTGGTGTGCAGATTATCAATGCACTTCTAAGCCACAGAGAAATCCCGGATACAGAAGACATAAACAAATTATGAGAAAACGCTCTTGATACTGTAAAAACTAATCAGTTAACCCCAACATGGCCATGGATCCTGGTCTTGTCTCTGACATAAAATCTGAAGACTACATCAGTTACCTTTGTGCCATGAACTAGACAATCATGCTTTTTGCACGAAGAACTGAGTTTTCATGTGAAAATTCAACTCTTGATTTTTCTTTAGCGGTTTATGTGGTGCAGAACATTTGTTTTGTTTGGGTGCAAAACATTTTTCATTTTTCTAAATATTTGGTGCAGAAGTTTAATACAACTTACATGGCTTGTAGCGGATAGTACAACATAAGCAAGAGGTATTATTATTATCATGCTTGTTGATGACTGGTAGGTACATCACTACCACTAAATTAAAATCCATCTGAATTAAATTCAAACTGGTATACCTATAAATTTCCAAAGTAAATCCAAGGTCTACAATTTCCATCAATACAACCAAATGAAAGCAAAATGTTACAGTATAATAGTAGAGCTTAATGCTATCAGAATTAACATTCAATCCGCGCAACAATAAAAACTCAAAGTACATTTGTTTTTCCTTAGCCGGTCATGCAACCAAGATTTTTCCCTTAGCCAAATTTGCAGCTCCTTCCAAAATACCATTCTTTTTGGTATTTTCACTCCATGTCAACAGACTGTGACAATAGATCATTCTTAATTTTTTCAGCAGTGCTTGTTGGTTTTCCTGCATAATGACACACATTTTAATTCATTTATTTACTACAATGTACATTAACATTAAATAGAAGTTAAAAACGATTAAATATACCTTTTCCACACGGAGGCCAACCTTCCAGGCACACAAGCTGCCCATGTATGTCTCCATGTGTCTCATTACAAAGATACCGCAGTCAACAAAGTTCATTTCTGTTTGCCATCCCATCCTATGAACTCTGGGTTGCAAATTATTAATCTCGCTCTCTTTTGGCAGGTCATAAATTGAAATCCAGTGACAAAAAAAATCATGCTGCATTCGTTAATATCACAAAATAATTAGAGTTTGTCGAAGGATGTTCCAACCTCCATTCATCTAAAAGTTCTTAAATCCTACACATACCAGACGTGCTGGTAGATCACCATACGTTTCCTCCACTCCAGCAGTTTGGACTCTATTATCAATAATCTCTAATCGTGTTTTCTTCATGTTATAGCATATGATATAGTGATGGCCCGAATCGTAAATAGGAAAAAAAAACTAGAAAATTTACAGGAGAAATGTTTTAGTTAATTAAATTATAATGTGGCACATGAAAAAAAAGCCAAAAAAATGAGTAGATAAAGAAATTATACACTTTATCCATCTTACCATATCAAAGTCTTTCACATCGTACTGCTTATTATGCATCTCATTAACCATTTTGATGACAAGGTCCATGTTGTCATCAAATGCAGCAAAACGACTCATCTTTGAATAATCATCACCTACACCAACATCCATCCTCAAGGGTCCGTACTGCATTAACATATATGGCACATAATTACTATTTTTCACATAATGCAGAAGAAATAATAATTTGGACTAATAAGATTATTTTATTTAGTTAAAAATCACATACAGTGGTTTCGGTGGTCATGAAAAGACGTAAAGGTGAAGAATCAGCTTTAAGTATCTCATTCTCGTTTAATAGGTAGGTCCATGTATCAATCACCGTGGTCTCAACCAATTTATTGTCTCGCAGTGACTGAAAGTGTGCTTTTGTACACTTTCTGCCCTCCCATTCAAATAAGTAATCCCTGAAAAATACACATTGATCCATTGGTCCAGGTTAGGCCATCTATACTAGCTAGATAGAATATATGCGTTATAAATGCATAGCACATAAAAAATTTATAGAATACACTAACCTTTTATTCCGCCTATTCAGGAAAAGCCACTTCCATACATTCCTCTCCTCAGTCGTTATAACATGGCTACTCACATCAACAACTCTGCTCACGTACGGAGACCTACATAGATGTGATACTTTTACCTCTCGGTGCGGTCTCACCATTTTTGTAGTTACAATTCTTTTATCTCCCACCCTATAATGTGCACCCTTCTCATCAACAACTTTAGGCACAGGTTGTCCTTTACCTACTAAACTCACTGAACCTGAACTTCCTTGTAGTTGTGAATTACCAATGCCCTTTAGATCACTGGGGAGGTTTTTGGGCGTCAACTGTGACAACCCCAAAGAATAGCTAGGTACGAAATCTGAATTATCTAGTATTGCAGATTTTTTACCAGCATCGTGAACTACATTACCAACTAATAATTTCTTGGCTATAGGACTAGTTGCTTCAAACATCTTTAAATATTGGCTATATTCCTTCTTCAGTTTTGCAAGGCGCAAATTTTGAGGAAATAGTGCTAATGATACTTCACAATTATTCAAGCACCTTTCATACACATGAACAAATTCCTTCAGATTTTTTTCAAAAGATGTCATGTATGGCTGCCAGAACATAAATATAAATATATTACATGTAACCATATGTTTAAATCGCATCAAATTCAAAAACACAGATAATTGTTTAATTAAACATACCTCCTCCTCAAAATGCTTATCAATTTCTAGCTCAACACGTGTTTGTGTGTTCTGCACCATATCAATTCCAAGTCCAAACATCTACAAGTATAGACCAGGTAATGTTAAATTTAACATGTCCCCCCATGAATTATATAATATATTTAATTTCTTAAAAATGAATAATGGATTAAATTTTAAATTTCACCAAATCTGTATTCTTTCTTGTCACTATCTCGATGTCCTCGCAATCACTTCTTTCTAATACAACCTATTTGCAAGTACGATAGATTAGAATATTAATCCCAATATGATAAATGATGTAAAAAATGTAAAGAAAAAATACAGTCATATCATTATCATTCACCTCTGGCTCAATGTCCTTCAAGATTCCTGCTCTTTCTAATTTCTTCTCATCATTCGAAATTGCCTCATTTTCGAGTACAACATCCACTTTCCTGCCTTTGTACTGTAACACTTGTTCCTGCAGTACAATAATTTTACAAATCAAAAAATTATATGTACGTTAACTACGAGGTTTATGTATAAATAAATAAGTATGAATTAATACTTAAATTGTGAAAACCTTATCATACATACATAAACTAATGTGTTTAATCAGTAAACTAAGTTGTGCTGGTGCAAAGAGATTAATATTTGGAAATCAATTTACAAAAAAAGCGAACAGATTTTTCTACTCAAACATGATAAGAGGTTACCCCAAAATCCATGTCCATAATTTGTTCCTCTATATAAAAATTATCCGTGTCATTAAAAAATTCATCATTCTCAGCATTTGCCATCAAATTTACACCATTAGTGTGTACTGTTTGTTCCTGTAGCAAGATTTATTAAGAAACAAATAAATCAATTATCGGCACAGTACATAATCAGTATGTGCATTACGTAACTACGATATTTAATTTACATCAACATTTTTTTTAGAACCCATTGTATAAGCTTCTTCAATGTCAGTCATGTCTTTCGTCCCATTATCGTTCTCCATATTATCTATGACAACCAAGTCTTGCATCGTCAACCCAATATTTTGTCCAGAATCCTGCAACTTGTTATACAAAAAGAATTTAAATTTATTTCAAACCACCCTTTAATAACATTATTCATTTATTACCTCCGCTTCACTGCTTATCGTGTTATCTCTGACCTGCGTGCATATAATTTGAAACAGATTAAAAACATAACATTAACATAACACATATATTGAACCAAATAAAAGAATGACTTGCTTCCTTACATTTATCCCATCACGTAATTTAAGTAATATACCCTCTCCAAAACATTTTTTTTCTGTATCAACTTTTTGACGTTCGCGTATAAGCATGTCTGACCAAGCACGGTAAGCTGGATAGGTTGTAGGAACACGAACAGTGTCCCTGTTCCGTATTTTGCACACATACAAATACTAAAAAGACAAATAACTATTATTATCATATTACTACCATTTAACGTACACCATGTATACAATTTCAAACAACTGTAACTTACAATGAGAAAAGCCAATGGTCCTGCAAAATGCCTCTTTGTATTTGCAGCCCAATAAGTATGTGTCTTTTTTAACTTCTCAACTAGAATCTGACACCAGTTATATTTGCCACAGTTTTCAATATTTCCAGAAAATCTTAGTATATCTCTCTTTAGAAATAGATTTTGATTTGATTCGATGAAGAAATTATAAAGCATGACTAGGAAATTCCACTTGAAGTTTGTATCTGCTTGACGATTTTCAAGAATCTTGTCTCTAACCATCAATGGTGAAATTTGGGAACTTACAAAACCAGAAAACTGTTCAGCCCAAATGTCACATACTGCGCTATCCTCATTGCATATAATTATTTCATCCCCAATTGGCAAACCCATAACACTATGCATGACCCGATCATCTATTTTAATAACCCCAGCTTTTAGCTTAACTGAACAAGATTTACCATCGAATGACTCAGCAATATTATAACCAAGATTGTGTGCATAATGCTCCATTCGAAAATGCAATAACTCACCAAATCCCGTTGATTTCACCCATTCCACTTGCTATTTTGACAAATTTCCTATAACATCTCTCATTATAGATGGAGAGAACTTTTTTTGAATATACCGCTTATATATCCTTACCTTTTTTTTCTTGTGGTTTGTCTTTGGTGTAATGCTCTTTGCCCTCCTTCCTACAACCTCCTTTGCTCTTTTTGAAAACAAACTTCTCTTCCTAACATTAGCACTTGCTTCAACCTGTATAGCCGCCAAATAAAAAAAATACATTAATTTATATACAATACAATTTTAAAAAAAATACTTCTATTTATTTTAAAAATAATGGTAGTTCAAACTTTTGAAGAACTTGCCTTATCTTTCTTTTTCAATGCATGTAAGTGTACCCCACTCCTAATTTGATCTTCCGTGTTTATTATATACAAACTTCTTTGATTAGTGTCCTGCATCACATCAAAAATATATCAAATTAGAACATTGAAGCTTAATTAGATTTGTAACAATATGCAATTTATCATTTCTGCAACATATCAGAGATGAAGTGAAAACCTCCTCTCCCCTTGTCCTTTTTCTACTTTTTAATTTAAGTCCACGTATGCCTTGGGGGACCTCATTTATACGTCTGTTCATACCGGTCTTCATCATTATTCGTGTCAACGTCAACTTACTGCCCCTAATACCATCATCTGCTGGAACTGATTTATATCTATTGTCAAATATTTCACCCGGGATAACAAAACCATCATCTTCATCACTTAAGTCAAAATTTTGCTCATGTCTAAAGATTTTTCTTTCTCCTCCCACATCTATTTTATCAAGAGCATCTCTACTGTTTCCTGCAACTACATTCTTACCGAATACACATGCATTACTGTCACGACTACTGCGGTACATGGACACCTTATTAGCTCTTTGAACAGTTCTTTTGCTTGATCCTGAACTTAAGTCAATGTATACATGCTTTTCCTTTGGCCCTCTGTACAGCCAAGGGCTTTTAATTAATCTCCCACTCCTCCTTTGCCCTGTAATCGAAAGAGTATACAAGTGTTAGTCTACAAATTTTATAGAGAAACATAATCACCAAACCTTACCATCTGTCCAAAAAAAGTACTGCAAGACTAAAATTTTGCTAAACTCGAACTACAATACATAATCAATTACGTATAAGGGTGCAGTACTTCTTTACACCCAAACAAAACAATGTTTAACAATTTTGGTTTACTAAATCTCACTAAACTCACTTAAAAGTACATTAATCAAATTAAAGTAGATTGGATTAACAATATAAAGGTGCAGGTGCAGTACGTGATGGGATATTGCAATTAAGTGTGTACATGAATACTGAAATACCTTCGCTCATGCCTGCTCCAGTTCTGCAATTCAGTTTTGTTCCACAAAGAAATTAGTTATGCACTCTCTTTCCATCTCTAAGAAGAAGTTGTATAATGGGTTAGTGGATAAATTATAAATTGTAACCGCTATATGACATGAGCGCGGGGTTTTCGATAGAAATTGATGGTTATGCAGAACACTGCCCCAACATAAAATACATTTTTTACAAAAATTAGAATTATTTTCATTTAATCTGAACCATTGATTGAAATGTTAATCCAACGGTGTTTAAGCAAGTCTCCAAGAACTCCAAAAACATTATAACTCCATAGAACCCACCTCTATATAATTAATGTATTTTTACCCTAAACCCTAAGTCCTAAATTTAAAGAAAAATGACCGATAATAACCCTTCGGTCGATTTTATCCATTTTTATTTAAATTTACGATCGTTTTTCGGCCGATCCACGTGGTCGGTATAATATGCGACCGAAGTAGTCATTTTAGCCTCGCGAAATTTTTGGGTTAAGTTTAATACGGACCAAATTGTACCGACTAGTTTTGAATGATACAGTCGTTATACTTAAATTATTTTTTAATTATAGTTAAAAATATTGGGGAACGTGGAGTTCGACACACACTTAAATGCTCCCGTAAACTATAGTTACATAATTTTTTTTTTAATTATTTAATTTTAAATAAAAATTCAATGTTTAAATACAAAGAACGAAAAATTAAAAAATAAATTATGGAAGTATACTTTATATTCACCTTAAAATGCGTGCCATCTATTAAAAAAATATGTAGAAAATTGAATGGGACAGAAGCAGTAATAAACAATTAACTAAAAACTACTAATTAGCGCCACCATCGTATTCGTGGCCACCGTCATCTTCGTGGCCATCATTTCCATCGTCCCCTTCCCGGTCATGCTCCTCATTTTCGTCCTCCTCTTTTCCCTCCTCGCTGCTGGTGGTGGTGTCATCTCTGCCTTCTTCAGCCCCCCTTATAGCCTAAAATACAGTTGAGTTAAAACGCCTCAAAATAACACTATTAGGCCTAAATTGAGAAATTTTATGATTTTACCTCTTTGTGCTCCACCTTATACTTTTCCAGATTAGGGTGAGTAAGGTCCCGACATAACGGGTCACCTCTCCAAGAAGGGTAGCTGAGAAGACGGTGACATAATTGTCTACATTGTTATGCATATCAAGCATGACCTGGGCAATGACATTTACTCTCTTGTATGTGGGTTCCTGATGGTATTTGGATGTATTTCCTGCTACACCTTCCATTATATCCGGACCACGTTGTAAAAAATACCATCCGGCATAATAGATCCACGTGCGGGTTGGCTACAAGATGCGGCATCATCACCACGTCGAGCTTTATAATTCGCAGAAAGATCAGGGAGGCGTGAAGATGCCGAAATTTTTGGAAAACTAGGTAGCTCTTTTTTGGGAGGCCTTGTCATTACCGGTGCAACTGCCTCGAGCCACCATTGGATAGGATGTCCAGCTGCCTCTACCTTTCGGGCATTGCATCCAATGCATCCCGATTCTTGTACTTAATATTTTAAAAAATAAATGCTCGATGCGTAAAATCCAAAAATATGTACTAAAAACTATCAAAAATTTCTTATATATTCATGAGCTTTTGCACCGGCATTATGCTTTTTATTTTGCTCCTTGCGATTCCCGGATTCAAAGAGCAATGTTGGTGGGATGAAATTTGCAATGGTCTCGTGCATCCTTCCACCATTCATTATCACCGCGATTGACCTCTGACAACGGCAAACCCCTCTTATCGGCATCAGAGTATGCCTTTGATTTCACCTCGTTCAGTTTTTTTATTGCATTCATGTGTGTTACAAAATCTTTGTAAACATTGACCTTACTGAGAGTAATCTTATATAGCTATAAGCTTGTAATACTTCTGCAAAAGATAAGTTGTTGATTCAATTATGATATTCAAAATATGATGAAACACACACACAGACACACAAATGCTATATATATATGTAACGTGACTTAAACTCCTTAATCACTTTGTTAACAAAAGTTGGCATCCTGGGGGCCAATGTACTTGCAAAAATTTATTTAAAGGTCCTTTTCACATCAGAGTTCTTGATACTATATTTAGTAGTCAAAATTTCGCACTTGTCAATATTTATATGTGCCAATAAAGAAGTCAAAACCATTACCAATAGATATACTTACTGTCCTTTCTCGATACCGATCAAAATTGGATGGGGGGCTTATTTCCCCAACAACCTTTTGAGTGTGTCTCGGATAGAGGTGTATAATTAGGTTATTGTGCTTGTCACGGTACTTGGCGCTCTATCTCCTCGCCCGGCATCAATATCTCATCCTCCTCGGGTTCATCCCACAAAGAACGTGAGGATCTCCCCTAGAACCACCACCTTTGTCCCACCAGCACCACATGTGCCACCACCAGCACTACTTCTGCCCCTACGTAGCCTATGAGGCGTGTTTATTTGGGTCCTTGATTCTTTGCACGTCTCCCCCACCAGCCTCTTGCCTTTATCTTTTACCATCAACGCCGAAATAATGACAAGAAAAGCTCCGATCACAACAACATACCAAAATACGCCCTGCATTGCATAGGACCAAAACCAAAGTGATAACACACACGAAGTACTACACTTACCATATATTAATAAATTTGACATATATTAACGCCAATTTGACATATTGACTCAAAAATCAACATCTTTGTAATAAAATGTAAATTTAATGAAGCCTAAATTTGTAATTTTATAAACTCAAAAATGACAAAAAAAACTATATATTTAATCCCATGCATATCAACTATTTTTACACTTCAAGTCAACATAACGATATTCCTCATATCGATCTTCGTATCTTTTGCCTTCCTTATGCCCTTGAACAACTCGTTCTACATGTCCAACATCCTTTGACCGTTATCATCCTTTCGACCATCATCACATGGTCGGGACAGGTTTTGGGGAGAGTCATTTGCACTATCATTCAATTCAAATGTTCTCGTTCTAGGATTATCTAGTTTTTGATCGTCTAATGCCCTCATCCGCGTATAAATCTGATTGTTATCTTCTTGATGATCTTGAGGGCGATGATAATTCTGAGTAAAAAATGATGTATGAATTTCCTTAGACATGGGTGCATAACCGATGTGAAAGACTATGACTTTTCTCCACACCCACCTAGACATCGGTGCAGAACCGATATTTATTAACCATTTTCCTGTAATGAGAGTTCTATTATGCACCTGTTTAAACTCTTTCTCCGAATTTCTCCCCATCGAGAATATTCTTTTTGTATGAAGTTGAGAATTTCCATTATTTCGGCTGAATCATAACATGCGGCGGTGTGGCACGTGACTCCTTGAGCCTATAGGGAATGAACAAGTTCCAATAA
Organism: Apium graveolens; assembly: GCF_009905375.1. NCBI lineage: Eukaryota > Viridiplantae > Streptophyta > Magnoliopsida > Apiales > Apiaceae > Apium > Apium graveolens. The sequence goes on along the minus strand of NC_133654.1, from coordinate 267,247,580 downwards.
GTTTCTGAAAATATCTCGGGAAAAAACTTGACCAATTCACCAAGTGAGAATCATAAATTTATTTGAAATGAAATTAGTCACTTTTGTTAAATTTCACAGTTACCTTTGCATCATCCATTTTATGGTTATTTTATTCAGGTTATATTGAAACATGCTGAAAATTCTTCTGAAAATAAAATAAGTGTGAAAGAAGCAACCAATGTGATAATGCATTCACGCTTTTAAAATTATGGCATAGAATACGCGGATTAATAGCCCTCTGTTTTTTTACCAAATCTATATCTAACAGTTAGTAAAGCACACACTTCTTATAAAAAAAAGTTATCGTCCTTATATTGATATCTCTAGTAGGAATATGAAGAAAGATAAATTTGAGTAACATGGGTTTCACTCTTGAAACTTTATCATCTAATTCTTTCTTAAAGTAAGAATTCATTGTTACCCAGTCGTAGGATGGGGCAAATTTCAAGGATGACTATCTTCTTTCATCTCTAAGATCATACCCAGATAAAAATAGTACACGTACGAAATTAATTTCCAAAATAGTTATAAAAAATTTTGTTGGCTACATGTAAATGAAATCCGGAATTCACACTAATAACACCCTTTCAAATTATTTCATATTGCCCCTTCACCCATGTCACGTCATTTTATAACATTTTTTTTCTAATTTTTGTGCGTCTAGTATTACTCATCTAAGAATACTTGCAAACCCTTGTTGAGAAGAAAATGAAATTAACTTGAAAATGGTAATTAGCAGGATGTTGTGTGAAAATTGGGTTAAAAATATTAATAATGATAATAGGAAACAAAATGATTTATTGAGGTCGTATTGTAACATATTGTCATATATTATTAAATTTTAATTTACAATTAATTTTAGAAAATATTAAACGAATTCTAATTAGAGAAATAAATTTTGAAATTGTGTCAAAATTGTTATAGATATAAATTGATACTATTTAATACCCAAAACAGACTTTTGAAAAAAAATGCTGTTAGACTAGGGTTTTGGATTAGGGTTTTTATCACTACATATATAAGTAGGACCATCCTTTTATCTAGACATCATTCAGCCACCAAACATCATTCCGCCACCAAACTACTTTCTATTCCTTCAGACAATGAGATCTAAGAAATTCAAGCCAATGGCAAGTCATGAAAGCACAAACCCTGACACCATCCCTTTCATTCCAGAAGAAATCATGTACAACGTGTTTTTAAGGCTGACAGTGAGGGATCTTTCCCGATGTAAGGGAGTTTGCAACTCATGGCGGTCTATAATTTCTAGTTCCCATTTTATCAAAACTCACCTCTCTAAATCAACTAATGACCCTCATTTACTCAACATCGTCTCCTTTCTAGTTATACACCTTTTAATTCGGATCTTCAGCTAAAAAGTTGTTCCATATATTCACTGCTTAATGAGCCTCACAATATTGAAGCCCTTGAGCTTGAATATCCGGATACAATCACCTATGTAGTAGGTTACTGTAATGGGTTGATTTGTTTAACAGGTCGCGGTAACTACGTTTTCTTTGGAACCCATCCACAAGAAATTCAAGAAAACTACCTATGCTTGATACGATTACTTGTCGTTATAAGCATATAACCTATGGGTTTTGCTACAATGAATTAGCCGATGATTTTAAAGTATTTGCGGTCGCTACCACCTGATTGTGAAACATGAAATGTCAGTTTATAGCTCAAAATCTGACTCTTGGAGATTGATTGGAGATTTTGTTTCTTATAAGCTGCCGTCTGGAGGGTACTTGGGAAATGGAGCTATGCACTGGCTTGTCACTCCCAATCTGCAGCTTAAAGACGTCCCACAAAGGTTTCCTTATATTATTTCTCTTGATGTAATAAGGGATACATTTCGAGAAGTTATGCTGCCAAACTGTGGAGAAGCTATAATGACATGGAGTGTGGGCACTTTCTGTGAAAACCTTTGTGTGCTCCGCAAGATGTCCCTTGATGCCCGTGTCGAGTTATGGGTAATGAGAGATTGTGGTGATCAAGATTCATGGATAAAATTGTTCACCATCCCACATATGGATAGGCTAAATCGCAGCCTTTATGTTACACCTACACCTATCTGCACTTCTGTAAATGGTGATATTATGCTTCTTGTGGATTCAACCATAGTACTCTACGACACAAAGGATAACACATTCAGGGATCTGCTAAACAACAGAAGTTGTCTGAGTTCAAAAGTGTATACCTATGTTGAGAGTTTAGTTTCACCCAGCTTGTAAACATCAGCAAGTGAAAAGAAATGAAAATATTTATATTTACATGTTTTTTATATTACTTTCTTCAGACTACTGTGATTAGGGGAAGACTTAAGAAATTGTATGTATAAAACCTAATTTATAATATGCATAGTAAAAGTTTATATTTATATTGATTGATTTATTTAATTACAAAAGATTCAAATGTATTATGTAATATTACATTTTATCTATCATATTCTATGATGGGGTGTGTTTTCCTGTGTTAGGGTTGCTATTCTAATATGCAACAAGTTGCTTGTATTCACACCTATGTGGTGATATTATGTTCAAATTATAAAAACTAAAATGACATATATTTTAGAAAATTGTCCATATATATATATGTATTTGTGGTTTCTATATTCAATGCATTCTTATAGATGCATGTAATATCTGAAACTATTCATAAAACATAAATTTCTTAGAATCCCATATTTAGGCCGTGCAGATTTTTTTATGAACCACTATAGTTTAAATTTTTAATAAAAATTGGTCGTATTGAAATATTTAATTATTTGAGTAAGATTTTATATGTTCTTTCCCGAGTTATTAGTATAAAAATTATTTTGTCTAAAATATTCATATGACTACATACTCATGTACTCTAAATGTGTTCATATGAGGATATATCGTGCATGTTAATAATCTAGCTAGACATTATATGGTATAAACTGCAAAAGTCAAATCTTGTGTCTTCAAAAATATAAAATTCTGTATTACTTTTTTCCATTATAACACACACATATATATATATATATATATCATTCTTTCTTTACATATATGCTTTTATTTAATATAGAATATATAATTAATGTATTTTTACCCTAAACCCTAAGTCCTAAATTTAAAGAAAAATGACCGATAATAACCCTTCGGTCGATTTTATCCATTTTTTATTTAAATTTACGATCATTTTTCGGCCGATCCACGTGGTCGGTATAATATGCGACCGAAGTAGTCATTTTAGCCTCGCGAAATTTTTGGGTTAAGTTTAATACGACCAAATTGTACCGACTAGTTTTGAATGATACAGTCGTTATACTTAAATTATTTTTTTAATTATAGTTAAAAAATATTGGGGAAACGTGGAGTTCGACACACACTTAAATGCTCCCGTAAACTATAGTTACATAAATTATTTTTTTAATTTTTTAATTTTAAATAAAAATTCAATGTTTAAATACAAAGAACGAAAAATAAAAAATAAATTATGGAAGTATACTTTATATTCACCTTAAAATGCGTGCCATCTATTAAAAAAATATGTAGAAAATTGAATGGGACAGAAGCAGTAATAAACAATTACAGTAACTAAAAACTACTAATTAGCGCCACCATCGCATTCGTGGCCACCGTCATCTTCGTGGCCATCATTTCCATCGTCCCCTTCCCGGTCATGCTCCTCTTTTCCCTCCTCGCTGCTGGTGGTGGTGTCATCTCTGCCTTCTTCAGCCCCCCTTATAGCCTAAAATACAGTTGAGTTAAAACGCCTCAAAATAACACTATTAGGCCTAAATTGAGAAAATTTTATGATTTTACCTCTTTGTGCTCCACCTCATACTTTTCCAGATTAGGGTGAGTAAGGTCCCGACATAACGGGTCACCTCTCCAAGAAGGGTAGCTGAGAAGACGGTGACATAATTGTCTACATTGTTATGCATATCAAGCATGACCTGGGCAAATGACATTACTCTCTTGTATGTGGGTTCCTGATGGTATTTGGATGTATTTCCTGCTACACCTTCCATTATATCCGGGACCACGTTGTAAAAAATACCATCCGGCATAATAGATCCACGTGCGGGTTGGCTACAAGATGCGGCATCATCACCATGTCGAGCTTTATAATTCGCAGAAAGATCAGGGAGGCGTGAAGATGCCGAAATTTTTGGAAAACTAGGTAGCTCTTTTTTGGGGAGGCCTTGTCATTCCCGGTGCAACTGCCTCGAGCCACCATTGGATAGGATGTCCAGCTGCCTCTACCTTTCGGGCATTGCATCCAATGCATCCCGATTCTTGTACTTAATATTTAAAAAAATAAATTGCTCGATGCGTAAAAATCCAAAATATGTACTAAAAACTATCAAAAATTTCTTATATATTCATGAGCTTTTGCACCGGCATTATGCTTTTTATTTTGCTCCTTGCGATTCCCGGATTCAAAGAGCAATGTTGGTGGGATGAAATTTGCAATGGTCTCGTGCATCCTTCCACCATTCATTATCACCGCGATTGACCTCTGACAACGGCAAACCCCTCTTATCGGCATCAGAGTATGCCTTTGATTTCACCTCGTTCAGTTTTTTTATTGCATTCATGTGTGTTACAAAATCTTTGTAAACATTGACCTTACTGAGAGTAATCTTATATAGCTATAAGCTTGTAATACTTCTGCAAAAGATAAGTTGTTGATTCAATTATGATATTCAAAATATGATGAAACACACACACAGACACACAAATGCTATATATATATGTAACGTGACTTAAACTCCTTAATCACTTTGTTAACAAAAGTTGGCATCCTGGGGGCCAATGTACTTGCAAAAATTTATTTAAAGGTCCTTTTCACATCAGAGTTCTTGATACTATATTTAGTAGTCAAATTTCGCACTTGTCAATATTTATATGTGCCAATAAAGAAGTCAAAACCATTACCAAATAGATATACTTACTGTCCTTTCTCGATACCGATCAAAATTGGATGGGGGGCTTATTTCCCCAACAACCTTTTGAGTGTGTCTCGGATAGAGGTGTATAATTAGGTTATTGTGCTTGTCACGGTACTTGGCGCTCTATCTCCTCGCCCGGCATCAATATCTCATCCTCCTCGGGTTCATCCCACAAAGAACGTGAGGATCTCCCCTAGAACCACCACCTTTGTCCCACCAGCACCACATGTGCCACCACCAGCACTACTTCTGCCCCTACGTAGCCTATGAGGCGTGTTTATTTGGGTCCTTGATTCTTTGCACGTCTCCCCCACCAGCCTCTTGCCTTTATCTTTTACCATCAACGCCGAAATAATGACAAGAAAAGCTCCGATCACAACAACATACCAAAATACGCCCTGCATTGCATAGGACCAAAACCAAAGTGATAACACACACGAAGTACTACACTTACCATATATTAATAAATTGACATATATTAACGCCAATTTGACATATTGACTCAAAAATCAACATCTTTGTAATAAAATGTAAAATTTAATGAAGCCTAAATTTGTAATTTTATAAACTCAAAAATGACAAAAAAAACTATATATTTAATCCCATGCATATCAACTATTTTTACACTTCAAGTCAACATAACGATATTCCTCATATCGATCTTCGTATCTTTTGCCTTCCTTATGCCCTTGAACAACTCGTTCTACATGTCCAACATCCTTTGACCGTTATCATCCTTTCGACCATCATCACATGGTCGGGACAGGTTTTGGGGAGAGTCATTTGCACTATCATTCAATTCAAATGTTCTCGTTCTAGGATTATCTAGTTTTTGATCGTCTAATGCCCTCATCCGCGTATAAATCTGATTGTTATCTTCTTGATGATCTTGAGGGCGATGATAATTCTGAGTAAAAAATGATGTATGAATTTCCTTAGACATGGGTGCATAACCGATGTGAAAGACTATGACTTTTCTCCACACCCACCTAGACATCGGTGCAGAACCGATATTTATTAACCATTTTCCTGTAATGAGAGTTCTATTATGCACCTGTTTAAACTCTTTCTCCGAATTTCTCCCCATCGAGAATATTCTTTTTGTATGAAGTTGAGAATTTCCATTATTTTGGCTGAATTATAACATGCGGCGGTGTGGCACGTGACTCCTTGAGCCTATAGGGAATGAACAAGTTCCAATAAGTTTCTGAAAATATTTCGGGAAAAAACTTGACCAATTCACCAAGTGAGAATCATAAATTTATTTGAAATGAAATTAGTCACTTTTGTTAAATTTCACAGTTACCTTTGCATCATCCATTTTATGGTTATTTTATTCAGGTTATATTGAAACATGCTGAAAATTCTTCTGAAAATAAAATAAGTGTGAAAAAAGCAACCAATGTGATAATGCATTCACGCTTTTAAAATTATGGCATAGAATACGCGGATTAATAGCCCTCTGTTTTTTTACCAAATCTATATCTAACAGTTAGTAAAGCACACACTTCTTATAAAAAAAAGTTATCGTCCTTATATTGATATCTCTAGTAGGAATATGAAGAAAGATAAATTTGAGTAACATGGGTTTCACTCTTGAAACTTTATCATCTAATTCTTTCTTAAAGTAAGAATTCATTGTTACCCAGTCGTAGGATGGGGCAAATTTCAAGGATGACTATCCTCTTTCATCTCTAAGATCATACCCAGATAAAAAATAGTACGTACGAAATTAATTTCCAAAATAGTTATAAAAAATTTTGTTGGCTACATGTAAATGAAATCTGGAATTCACACTAATAACACCATTTCAAATTATTTCATATTGCCCCTTCACCCATGTCACGTCATTTTATAACATTTTTTTTCTAATTTTTTGCGTCTAGTATTACTCATCTAAGAATACTTGCAAACCCTTGTTGAGAAGAAAATAAAATTAACTTGAAAATGGTAATTAGCAGGATGTTGTGTGAAAATTGGGTTAAAAATATTAATAATGATAATAGGAAACAAAATGATTTATTGAGGTCGTATTGTAACATATTGTCATATATTATTAAATTTTAATTTACAATTAATTTTAGAAAATATTAAACGAATTCTAATTAGAGAAATAAATTTTGAAATTGTGTCAAAATTGTTATAGATATAAATTGATAATATTTAATACCCAAAACAGACTTTTGAAAAAAATGCCGTTAGACTAGGGTTTTGGATTAGGGTTTTTATCGCTACATATATAAGTAGGACCATCCTTTTATCAAGACATCATTCAGCCACCAAACATCATTCCGCCACCAAACTACTTTCTATTCCTTCAGACAATGAGATCTAAGAAATTCAAGCCAATGGCAAGTCATGAAAGCACAAACCCTGACACCATCCCTTTCATTCCAGAAGAAATCATGTACAACGTGTTTTTAAGGCTGACAGTGAGGGATCTTTCCCGATGTAAGGGAGTTTGCAACTCATGGCGGTCTATAATTTCTAGTTCCCATTTTATCAAAACTCACCTCTCTAAATCAACTAATGACCCTCATTTTACTCAACATCGTCTCCTTTCTAGTTATACACCTTTTAATTCGGATCTTCAGCTAAAAAGTTGTTCCATATATTCACTGCTTAATGAGCCTGACAATATTGAAGCCCTTGAGCTTGAATATCCGGATACAATCACCTATGTAGTAGGTTACTGTAATGGGTTGATTTGTTTAATTAATAGGTCGCGGTAACTACGTTTTCTTTTGGAACCCATCCACAAGAAATTCAAGAAAACTACCTATGCTTGATACGATTACCTCGTCGTTATAAGCATATAACCTATGGGTTTTGCTACAATGAATTAGCCGATGATTTTTTGCGGTCGCTACCACTGATTGGAAACATGAAATGTCAGTTTATAGCTCAAAATCTGACTCTTGGAGATTGATTGGAGATTTTGTTTCTTATAAGCTGCCGTCTGGAGGGTACTTGGGAAATGGAGCTATGCACTGGCTTGTCACTCCCAATCTGCAGCTTAAAGACGTCCCACAAAGGTTTCCTTATATTATTTCTCTTGATGTAATAAGGGATACATTTCGAGAAGTTATGCTGCCAAACTGTGGAGAAGCTATAATGACATGGAGTGTGGGCACTTTCTGTGAAAACCTTTGTGTGCTCCGCAAGATGTCCCTTGATGCCCGTGTCGAGTTATGGGTAATGAGAGATTGTGGTGATCAAGATTCATGGATAAAATTGTTCACCATCCCACATATGGATAGGCTAAATCGCAGCCTTTATGTTACACCTACACCTATCTGCACTTCTGTAAATGGTGATATTATGCTTCTTGTGGATTCAACCATAGTACTCTACTACACAAAGGATAACACATTCAGGGATCTGCTAAACAACAGAAGTTGTCTGAGTTCAAAAGTGTATACCTATGTTGAGAGTTTAGTTTCACCCAGCTTGTAAACATCAGCAAGTGAAAAGAAATGAAAATATTTATATTTACATGTTTTTTATATTACTTCTTCAGACTACTGTGATTAGGGGAAGACTTTAAAAAAATTGTATGTATAAAACCTAATTTATAATATGCATAGTAAAAGTTTATATTTATATTGATTGATTTATTTAATTACAAAAGATTCAAATGTATTATGTAATATTACATTTTATCTATCATATTCTATGATGGGGTGTGTTTTCCTGTGTTAGGGTTGCTATTCTAATATGCAACAAGTTGCTTGTATTCACACCTATGTGGTGATATTATGTTCAAATTATAAAAACTAAAATGACATATATTTTAGAAAATTGTCCATATATATATATATGTATTTGTGGTTTCTATATTCAATGCATTCTTATAGATGCATGTAATATCTGAAACTATTCATAAAACATAAATTTCTTAGAATCCCATATTTAGGCCGTGCAGATTTTTTTATGAACCACTATAGTTTAAATTTTTAATAAAAATTGGTCGTATTGAAATATTTAATTATTTGAGTAAGATTTTATATGTTCTTTCCCGAGTTATTAGTATAAAAATTATTTTTGTCTAAAATATTCATATGACTACATATTCATGTACTCTAAATGTGTTCATATGAGGACATATCGTGCATGTTAATAATCTAGCTAGACATTATATGGTATAAACTGCAAAAGTCAAATCTTGTGTCTTCAAAAATATAAAATTCTGTATTACTTTTTTCCATTATAACACACATATATATATATATATCATTCTTTCTTTACATATATGCTTTTATTTAATATAGAATATATAATTAGAGGAAAGTTCAATGGAGTCCTAGTTTAATTGGAGACTTGGAGTCCTTAATCCTGACCATTCATTTCTGCTTAATCCTACGGTCATTATTTATAGTGTTTTTAATTCTTAATTAATAATTATAGGATTATAAAGATTCAGTATTGTCGTGACAGTTACATCAACGTGGTTATGGGATTCACTATCTTGTTTGTAGATATGAACTTACCTATCCGACTTTTTAGTATCCCACCTATTCTTATTCAACATCTAAACACTGGACTGGTTTTGCATTCTCCATTCTTTTACTCCTTGATTAAACCGTTGATTTTTTTGGTTTAAAAAAGCATGACTATGACTAACGTTGAAGAATCAGGTAAATCATCAGTAATTGATTTAAGCATAATCGTTTTTGATATACTATGTTTTGAATACAAATGTTGCAGTATCCTAGTGTGTTTCAATTAAAGAACCATTTATAGTGTTGTATTAATTAATTTTTTGGTTAAATATTAGGTTCTCAATCCCATCCTCATATTGAAAGCTCTGACTCTGAACAATCGGAATGTGAAAAAGATTCCGAAGAATCAGAATGTGAACAAGATTCTGAACAATCAAAAGGGGAGACCAGTAGTGAAAGCTCAGATGAAGATTTGGAGGAATCAAATAATGAAAATGGGTGTGAGTCTACATGTTTTGTTTCCGTGGATGGTAGAGAACTTTGGACACCAAAATGTGACAACAAGCACAAACCACAAACAAATCAGTATTTTTCAACTTTTGAAGAAGCTGTTAAATTTTATAAGGAATACGGCCGCGCTTGTGGATTTGCTGTTCGAAAGTCGACTAAGAGAACTAATGGTCGTGGTACTTTATTGGCCAGACATGTTATTTGTAACCGTGGTGGCAATCCAGATAGGAGCACTTGTAAAGTATCAAGTGAAACTATTGGGAACGGGCCGAAGAAAACCAGACGAACAACATCTCGTAGATGTAATTGCAAAGCTCGGATAGTTTTGAAACCTGTAGGAACCGGAGGTTTGGTTATAATGGGTTTTAACGAAGAACACAATCATCCTCTAGCATCTGGAGCTGAGAAAATGTTTTTAAAATGCAACAGGAATGTATCTGTTCCTCACCAGAACCTTATAATGGATTGTGCAAGAGTCAATATAGGTGCAACAAAAGCATTCTCTTTAGCAAAAGAACGAGCTGGATCATATGAAAAAGTGGGTGCTACGTTAACCGATTTTAAGAATTTTGCTAGAGACGTAAAAGCTCGTATTGGAAAGCATGATTCTGATATGATTTTGGCCAAGTTTAAATTAAAGAAGGAGAGCTCTCAAAATACATTTTACTATGACTATAAGGTTGATAGGAAGGGCCACTTGACCGGTCTTTTTTGGACAGATGCAATTGGGCAAGCAAATTTTGATGTGTTTGGCGATATAGTTTCATTTGACCCTACTTTTCGGACTAATAGGTAAGTACATATATTTCTATCTTTTATTTACTTGCCAATGTACAATTTTATTAAATGAAAGTCTATACTAGTTTGTGAGGTATCCATTTCATTGACGTGTTTTTGTTCCTCAATTAAACTAGTCAGTGTGGTACGTTATAATAACTTGTACATAATTATGTACGATTATAACTTAGAACTTGAAAAGATTAAATTCTAAATATCCACTTTAATTTATATATCCTTCTTTAAATGGTCATCTATTCTTATGCTTCTTACCGGGGACATCATACATTAAAAAATTTGAAGGTTAGTAATATATTAGTGGAATGTTTGATGCTAGTTATTATCTTGGCAGATTTATATAACAGAATATTGTTCTATATGTGAATTATAAAGCATAAATACCCCATGCTCGCATACATATTTACATTTTAGCAGTACATGTGATTACAAACAATTGTACTTAGAATTATGTAATATTATAGAGTTTATTTTAAATGCTCCACTTGAGATGCACATTATATAGTATGATGTCTGATTTGTGTTGCTTCTGCTCATATGGCAGATATAACATGGTATTTGTACCTTTTACCGGTGTTAACAATCATTGGAAGAATGTTACGTTTGCTGCTGGTCTATTGGCGAAGGAGAATTATAAAAATTTCAAATGGCTCATTAATACTTTTAAGAAAGTAATGGGTCGTGCCCCCCGTTGTGTAATTACAGATCAGTGTGCTGCCATTAAAAAGGCTTTAAATAAGTGGTGGCGTCAAACAAAACATCGACTTTGTATGTGGCATATCATGAATAAGTTACCGACAAAGGTAAATTAAATTAATAAGTATGCATCTTTTAAATCATATGCTCATACATAAATCTTATGTCAAGTTTTTTCATTATTTTTTTTTTATTTTTTTTTATTAAGGTTGGTCCTGCTCTAGCTTCAGACAAGAAATTTATCCAGAAATTGAAGTCTGCAGTTTATTCAGATCATTTAACGCAAACAGAGTTTGTGGAACGTTGGAATGATGTCATTGTAGAATATAAATTGGAGTCTAATCCTTGGTTGACTGAAATGTTCAACAAACGCAATGAATGGATTCCAACTTATTTTTCAGACATAGAAATGGCTGGTTTGCTAAGAACTACTTCAAGGTCTGAGAGTTCTAATAGCTTTTTTCAGCACTTCCATGAAGGCGGTCACACATTAGTAGAATTCTATTCTAGTTTTGAGAGTGCCATGGACAAGCAACGTCTTAAAAATGCCGAAGATGACAAGAGATCTGATCAAATACCTTTCACTGATACCTCAATGAGCATTGAAGTAGATGCATTTAAGTTGTATACACTTGAACTCTATTATCTTGTCAGGGAAGAGATCAAAGCAGCTTGTTATCATACTAGTATGCCAGATATTACAAGAGATAATGAGCATCGTTATTTTAAAGTTAAAGATGATCTACTACATGATAAAATTTTTGAGGTATATTTCAGAATAGTCATTTCTCTATGGAAATATCGTAATATACTTAAGTTTTCCTGCATTATTATATGAATCTTCAATCTTATTTATAATTCATACTTTTGAGTTTAATGTCTATGACCTATAGTATGTGTTCGTGCTATATTTTTGGTAGTTTTGTGAAATCTTAGGTCTTCACTCTTATTCATGTTTCTCAGTGGTTCTGATGTCATTCGACACTGCCTTAGTATAGCATCTGACAACACGTGATGCTATTTCTCACTTAGTCGACACATGATATAGCTCTCTTCTGGCAAATTTGTTATGATATTAGTGTTTGAGCTACTTTGTTCCTTATTGTGAACAATAGAAAACAATTTTTTTAGAGTTTTGAATAATAATATATATCACCTCAAAGTTTGTCCCCTTCTCAGGTTTCAGTTAGACTAAGTGACAACTATGTGCAATGCAACTGCAAATTTTTCTTTCAAAGAGGTTACCTATGCAAACATGCATTTGCTGCTTTGCATCAGTGCGGTGTCAAGCAGATACCTCGTGAATTTGTAAAGCCACGCTGGACAAAAAATGCCTTGAAGCGTCACTCATTTCTCGGATCATCCCAAGTTGATGCTCTTTTCGAAAAGAGGGACAAAAAGAAGTTAAAAAGGACAAGGGCATGGTTTGAATTTCACAATTGTATGAATCATGCTGAAGAAGATGAGGAAAAGTTGGATTCAGTTATCACAGGCTTGCAAACAATTGCTTCTTCAATAACAAAAGATAGTGATAATAACATGGATCAGGGTAATGCTGAAAGAGTTGATAAGTTTATTGGCCCTATTCCAGATACGGAAATATCTGTTCAAATTCCACATGTAAGCAGAAACAAGGGAAGTGGCAGCCGGATTAAGAGCAGTCGGGAGATTGCAATTGAAGCAGGGAAGCGGAGGACGTGTAGTCGTTGTAAATTAGCAGCAGGCCACAATGCACGAAGTTGTCCACTAAACAAAGAATGTACTTAATAGATAAAAATTTGTGTTTGTACCGATGTTCATATGGAGTTTGGATGATTTTCAATATTGACTATTTCCTTTTTTTATTCATGTGCACACCAAAATATTTTCGGTAACTTTTAGTAATACCTAATTATTTATTTGCAGATCAATATATTTTTATTTGCAGATTTTTTTTACTTGCAGTACATAGATTGTTGGGTGCAGAACATTGTTTCGTGGGTGCAGAACTTAAAAATTAAGAAGCTTAAAACGTGAAAAATCAGCAGTGTCAAGATTTAATATCTTTGTAATTGTCAAGTATTAAGTTGTATTAATAATAATTCATGGTCATGTCGTTTCCGGTCGAGAAGTATCTCCATTCTCACTTTTAATAATATTGTTTGTTTTTTTGGTTTTCGGCTTATTTTTACAGCAAATTTCACCATAACAAGTAGCCATTTTTCAGCTGCGTTTCGGGTCAGATTTTGGCGGGTTATTAATCATTTTTCAGCAGTGTTTCTGGTTATTTTCTGTTGTGTTTTTCATCAGTTTTGTGCAGTGTTTCTAATCATTTTTCAGCAGTTTTTCTGACAATTTTCTGCAGCGTTTCTAGTCAATTTTCTGCAGATTTTTTTTTTTTATCATTTTTCAGCAGCACTTCTAAACATTTTTCTGCAGGTTTTGAATTATTTTTTCTGCAGATTTTCTGAAATTTTTATGGGATTTTTCAGCATATTTTCTAAAGATTTTCAGGTGCTTTTGGAGCAGATTTTCTGGTATTTTCACAGGAGATTTCAGCAAACCAAGTAGCCATTTTTCAGCTGCATTTCGGGGCATATTTTGGCGGGTTTTTGATCTTTTTTCAGCAGTGTTTCTGGTAATTTTCTGCCGTGTTTGTCATTAGTTTTGTGCAGTATTTCTGATCATTTTTCAGCAGCTTTTCTGACAATTTTCTGCAGCATTTCTAGTCAATTTTCTGCATATTTTTTTATCATTTTTCAGCAACACTTCTGGACATTTTTCTGCAGATTTTGAGTTATTTTTTCTGCAGATTTTCTGAAATTTTTATGGGATTTTTCAGCAATTTTTCTGAAGATTTCAGGTGCTTTTGGAGCAGATTTTCTGGTATTTTCACAGGAAATTTCAGCAAATCAACTAGCCATTTTTAAGCTGCCTTTGGGGGCAGATTTTGACGGGGTTATTAATCATTTTTCAGCAGTGTTTCTGGTTATTTTCTGTTGTGTTTTTCATCAGTTTTGTGCAGTGTTTCTGATCATTTTTCAGCAGTTTTTCTGACAATTTTCTGCAGCGTTTCTAGTCAATTTTCTGTAGATTTTTTTTTTATCATTTTTCAGCAGCACTTCTAAACATTTTTCTGCAGGTTTTGAATTATTTTTTCTGCAGATTTTCTGAAATTTTTATGGGATTTTTCAGCATATTTTCTAAAGATTTTCAGGTGCTTTTGGAGCAGATTTTCTGGTATTTTCACAGGAGATTTCAGCAAACCAAGTAGCCATTTTTCAGCTGCGTTTCGGGGCATATTTTGGCGGGTTTTTGATCTTTTTTCAGCAGTATTTCTGGTAATTTTCTGCCGTGTTTGTCATTAGTTTTGTGCAGTATTTCTGATCATTTTTCAGCAGCTTTTCTGACAATTTTCTGCAGCATTTCTAGTCAATTTTCTGCATATTTTTTTATCATTTTTCAGCAACACTTCTGGACATTTTTCTGCAGATTTTGAGTTATTTTTTCTGCAGATTTTCTGAAATTTTTATGGGATTTTTCAGCAATTTTTCTGAAGATTTCAGGTGCTTTTGGAGCAGATTTTCTGGTATTTTCACAGGAAATTTCAGCAAACCAACTAGCCATTTTTAAGCTGCCTTTCGGGGCAGATTTTGACGGGGTTTTGATCATTTTTCAGCAGTGTTTCTTGTAATTTTATGCCGTGTTTTTCATCAGTTTTGTGTAGTGTTTCTGATCATTTTTCAACAGCGTTTCTAGTCATTTTTCTGCAGATTTTTTTATCATTTTTCAGCAACACTTCTGGACATTTTTCTGCAGATTTGGACATGATATTTCAAGAAAAATCCTATTTTATTTGTCTTAGTTGGATGTAACTATATTTAGCAAGAATATTTTCTTTAGAGTTGCAATGCTTAAAGGTAATATTTCTTTAGTCAAATTCAATTTTTTTTATTAACAAACTAGTTTTGGTGTGCAGATTATCAATGCACTTCTAAGCCACAGAGAAATCCCGATACAGAAGACATAAACTAATTATGAGAAAACGCTCTTGATACTGCAGTAAAAACTAATCAGTTAACCCCAACAAGGCCATGGATCCTGGTCTTGTCTCTGACATAAAATCTGAAGACTACATCAGTTACCTTTGTGCCATGAACTAGACAATCATGCTTTTTGCACGAAGAACTGAGTTTTCATGTGAAAATTCAACTCTTGATTTTTCTTTAGCGGTTTATGTGGTGCAGAACATTTGTTTTGTTTGGGTGCAAAACATTTTTCATTTTTCTAAATATTTGGTGCAGAATTTTAATACAACTTATATGGCTTGTAGCGGATAGTACAACATAAGCAAGAGGTATTATTATTATCATGCTTGTTGATGACTGGTACATCACTACCACTAAATTAAAATCCATCTGAATTAAATTCAAACTGGTATACCTATAAATTTCCAAAGTAAATCCAAGGTCTACAATTTCCATCAATACAACCAAATGAAAGCAAAATGTTACAGTATAATAGTAGAGCTTAATGCTATCAGAATTAACATTCAATCCGCACAACAATAAAAACTCAAAGTACATTTGTTTTTCCTTAGCCGGTCATGCAACCAAGATTTTTCCCTTAGCCAAATTTGCAGCTCCTTCCAAAGTACCATTCTTTTTGGTATTTTCACTCCATGTCAACAGACTGTGACAATAGATCATTCTTAATTTTTTCAGCAGTGCTTGTTGATTTTCCTGCATAATGACACACATTTTAATTCATTTATTTACTACAATGTACATTAACATTAAATAGAAGTTAAAAACGATTAAATATACCTTTTCCACACGGAGGCCAACCTTCCAGGCACACAAGCTGCCCATGTATGTCTCCATGTGTCTCATTACAAAGATACCGCAGTCAACAAAGTTCATTTCTGTTTGCCATCCCATCCTATGAACTCTGGGTTGCAAATTATTAATCTCGCTCTCTTTTGGCAGGTCATAAATTGAAATCCAGTGACAAAAACATTCATGCTGCATTCGTTAATATCACAAAATAATTAGAGTTTGTCGAAGGATGTTCCAACCTCCATTCATCTAAAAGTTCTTAAATCCTACACATACCAGACGTGCTGGTAGATCACCATACGTTTCCTCCACTCCAGCAGTTTGGACTCTATTATCAATAATCTCTAATCGTGTTTTCTTCATGTTATAGCATATGATATAGTGATGGCCCGAATCGTAAATAGGAAAAAAAAACTAGAAAATTTACAGGAGAAATGTTTTAGTTAATTAAATTATAATGTGGCACATGAAAAAAAAGCCAAAAAAATGAGTAGATAAAGAAATTATACACTTTATCCATCTTACCATATCAAAGTCTTTCACATCATACTGCTTATTATGCATCTCATTAACCATTTTGATGACAAGGTCCATGTTGTCATCAAATGCAGCAAAACGACTCATCTTTGAATAATCATCACCTACACCAACATCCATCCTCAAGGGTCCGTACTGCATTAACATATATGGCACATAATTACTATTTTTCACATAATGCAGAAGAAATAATAATTTGGACTAATAAGATTATTTTATTTAGTTAAAAATCACATACAGTGGTTTCGGTGGTCATGAAAAGACGTAAAGGTGAAGAATCAGCTTTAAGTATCTCATTCTCGTTTAATAGGTAGGTCCATGTATCAATCACCGTGGTCTCAACCAATTTATTGTCTCGCAGTGACTGAAAGTGTGCTTTTGTACACTTTCTGCCCTCCCATTCAAATAAGTAATCTCTGAAAAATACACATTGATCCATTGGTCCAGGTTAGGCCATCTATACTAGCTAGATAGAATATATGCGTTATAAATGCATAGCACATAAAAAATTTATACAATACACTAACCTTTTGTTCCGCCTATTCAGGAAAAGCCACTTCCATTCATTCCTCTCCTCAGTCGTTATAACATGGCTACTCACATCAACAACTCTGCTCACGTACGGAGACCTACATAGATGTGATACTTTTACCTCTCAGCGCGGTCTCACCATTTTTGTAGTTACAATTCTTTTATCTCCCACCCTATAATGTGCACCCTTCTCATCAACAACTTTAGGCACAGGTTGTCCTTTACCTACTAAACTCACTGAACCTGAACTTCCTTGTAGTTGTGAATTACCAATGCCCTTTAGATCACTGAGGAGGTTTTTGGGCGTCAACTGTGACAACCCCAAAGAATAGCTAGGTACGAAATCTGAATTATCTAGTATTGCAGATTTTTTACCAGCATCGTGAACTACATTACCAACTAATAATTTCTTGGCTATAGGACTAGTTGCTTCAAACATCTTGAAATATTGGCTATATTCCTTCTTCAGTTTTGCAAGGCGCAAATTTTGAGGAAATAGTGCTAATGATACTTCACAATTATTCAAGCACCTTTCATACACATCAACAAATTCCTTCAGATTATTTTCAAAAGATGTCATGTATGGCTGCCAGAACATAAATATAAATATATTACATGTAACCATATGTTTAAATCGCATCAAATTCAAAAACACAGATAATTGTTTAACTAAACATACCTCCTCCTCATAATGCTTATCAATTTCTAGCTCAACACGTGTTTGTGTGTTCTGCACCATATCAATTCCAAGTCCAGACATCTACAAGTATAGACCAGGTAATGTTAAATTTAACATGTCCCCCCATGAATTATATAATATATTTAATTTCTTAAAAATGAATAATGGATTAAATTTTAAATTTCACCAAATCTGTATTCTTTCTTGTCACTATCTCGATGTCCTCGCAATCACTTCTTTCTAATACAACCTATTTGCAAGTACGATAGATTAGAATATTAATCCCAATATGATAAATGATGTAAAAAATGTAAAGAAAAAATACAGTCATATCATTATCATTCACCTCTGGCTCAATGTCCTTCAAGATTCCTGCTCTTTCTAATTTCTTCTCATCATTCAAAATTGCCTCATTTTCGAGTACAACATCCACTTTCCTGCCTTTGTACTGTAACACTTGTTCCTGCAGTATAATAATTTTACAAATCAAAAAATTATATGTACGTTAACTACGAGGTTTATGTATAAATAAATAAGTATGAATTAATACTTAAATTGTGAAAACCTTATCATACATACATAAACTAATGTGTTTAATCAGTAAACTAAGTTGTGCTGGTGCAAAGAGATTAATATTTGGAAATCAATTTACAAAAAAAGTGAACAGATTTTTCTACTCAAACATGATAAGAGGTTACCCCAAAATCCATGTCCATAATTTGTTCCTCTATATAAAAATTATCCGTGTCATTAAAAAATTCATCATTCTCAGCATTTGCCATCAAATTTACACCATTAGTGTGTACTGTTTGTTCCTGTAGCAAGATTTATTAAGAAACAAATAAATCAATTATCCGCACAGTACATAATCAGTATGTGCATTACGTAACTACAATATTTAATTTACATCAACATTTTTTTTAGAACCCATTGTATAAGCTTCTTCAATGTCAGTCATGTCTTTCGTCCCATTATCGTTCTCCATATTATCTATGACAACCAAGTCTTGCATCGTCAACCCAATATTTTGTCCAGAATCCTGCAACTTGTTATACAAAGAGAATTTAAATTTATTTCAAACCACCCTTTAATAACATTATTCATTTATTACCTCCCCTTCACTGTTTATCTTGTTATCTCTGACCTGCGTGCATATAATTTGAAACAGATTAAAAACATAACATTAACATAACACATATATTGAACCAAATAAAAGAATGACTTGCTTCCTTACATTTGTCCCATCACGTAATTTAAGTAATATACCCTCTCCAAAACATTTTTTTTCTGTATCAACTTTTTGACGTTCGCGTATAAGCATGTCTGACCAAGCACGGTAAGCACGGTAAGCTGGATAGGTTGTAGGAACACGAACAGTGTCCCTGTTCCGTATTTTGCACACATACAAATACTAAAAAGACAAATAACTATTATTATCATATTACTACCATTTAACGTACACCATGTATACAATTTCAAACAACTGTAACTTACAATCAGAAAAGCCAATGGTCCTGCAAAATGCCTCTTTGTATTTGCAGCCCAATAAGTATGTGTCTTTTTTAACTTCTCAACTAGAATCTGACACCAGTTATATTTGCCACAGTTTTCAATATTTCCAGAAAATCTTAGTATATCTCTCTTTAGAAATAGATTCTGATTTGATTCGATGAAGAAATTATAAAGCATGACCAGGAAATTCCACTTGAAGTTTGTATCTGCTTGGCGATTTTCAAGAATCTTGTCTCTAACCATCAATGGTGAAATTTGGGAACTTACAAAACCAGAAAACTGTTCAGCCCAAATGTCACATACTGCGCTATCCTCATTGCATATAATTATTTCATCCCCAATTGGCAAACCCATAACACTATGCACGACCCGATCATCTATTTTAATAACCCCAGCTTTTAGCTTAACTGAACAAGATTTACCATCGAATGACTCAGCAATATTATAACCAAGATTGTGTGCATAATGCTCCATTCGAAAATGCAATAACTCACCAAATCCCGTTGATTTCACCCATTCCACTTGCGATTTTGACAAATTTCCTATAACATCTCTCATTATAGATGGAGAGAACTTTTTTTGAATATACCGCTTATATATCCTTACCTTTTTTTTCTTGTGGTTTGTCTTTGGTGTAATGCTCTTTGCCCTCCTTCCTACAACCTCCTTTGCTCTTTTTGAAAACAAACTTCTCTTCCTAACATTAGCACTTGCTTCAACCTGTATAGCCGCCAAATAAAAAAAATACATTAATTTATATACAATACAATTTTAAAAAAAATACTTATATTTATTTTAAAAATAATGGTAGTTCAAACTTTTGAAGAACTTGCCTTATCTTTCTTTTTCAATGCATATAAGTGTACCCCGCTCCTAATTTGATCTTCCGTGTTTATTATACACAAACTTCTTTGATTAGTGTCCTGCATCACATCAAAAATATATCA
Source organism: Apium graveolens (assembly GCF_009905375.1). Taxonomy (NCBI): domain Eukaryota; kingdom Viridiplantae; phylum Streptophyta; class Magnoliopsida; order Apiales; family Apiaceae; genus Apium; species Apium graveolens. The sequence continues at coordinate 267,227,166 of NC_133654.1, read as the reverse complement.
AATTAGAACATTGAAGCTTAATTAGATTTGTAACAACATGCAATTTATCATTTCTGCAACATATCAGAGATGAAGTGAAAACCTCCTCTCCCCTCGTCCTTTTTCTACTTTTTAATTTAAGTCCACGTATGCTTTGGGGGGCCTCATTTATACGTCTGTTCATACCGGTCTTCATCATTGTTCGTGTCAACGTCAACTTACTGCCCCTAATACCATCATCTGCTGGAACTGATTTACATCTATTGTCAAATATTTCACCCGGGATAACAAAACCATCATCTTCATCACTTAAGTCAAAATTTTGCTCATGTCTAAAGATTTTTCTTTCTCCTCCCACATCTATTTTATCTAGAGCATCTCTACTGTTTCCTGCAACTACATTCTTACCGAATACACATGCATTACTGTCACGACTACTGCGGTACATGGACACCTTATTAGCTCTTTGAACAGTTCTTTTGCTTGATCCTGAACTTAAGTCAATGTATACATGCTTTTCCTTTGGCCCTCTGTACAGCCAAGGGCTTTTAATTAATCTCCCACTCCTCCTTTGCCCTGTAATCGAAAGAGTATACAAGTGTTAGTCTACAAATTTTATAGAGAAACCTAATCACCAAACCTTACCATCTGTCCAAAAAAAGTACTGCAAGACTAAAATTTTGCTAAACTCGAACTACAATACATAATCAATTACGTATAAGGGTGCAGTACTTCTTTACACCCAAACAAAACAATGTTTAACAATTTTGGTTTACTAAATCTCACTAAACTCACTTAAAAGTACATTAATCAAATTAAAGTAGATTGGATTAACAATATAAAGGTGCAGGTGCAGTACGTGATGGGATATTGCAATTAAGTGTGTACATGAATACTGAAATACCTTCGCTCATGCCTGCTCCAGTTCTGCAATTCAGTTTTGTTCCACAAAGAAATTAGTTATGCACTCTCTTTCCATCTCCAAGAAGAAGCTGTATAATGGGTTAGTGGATAAATTATAAATTGTAACCGCTATATGACATGAGCGCGGGGTTTTCTATAGAAATTGATGGTTATGCAGAACACTGCCCCAATATAAAATACATTTTTTACAAAAATTAGAATTATTTTCATTTAATCTGAACCATTGATTGAAATGTTAATCCAACGGTGTTTAAGCAAGTCTCCAAGAACTCCAAAAACATTATAACTCCATAGAACCCACCTCTATATAATTAATGTATTTTTACCCTAAACCCTAAGTCCTAAATTTAAAGAAAAATGACCGATAATAACCCTTCGGTCGATTTTATCCATTTTTTATTTAAATTTACGATCGTTTTTTCGGCCGATCCACGTGGTCGGTATAATATGCGACCGAAGTAGTCATTTTAGCCTCGCGAAATTTTTGGGTTAAGTTTAATACGGACCAAATTGTACCGACTAGTTTTGAATGATACAGTCGTTATACTTAAATTATTTTTTAATTATAGTTAAAAAATATTGGGGAACGTGGAGTTCGACACACACTTAAATGCTCCCGTAAACTATAGTTACATAATTTTTTTTTTAATTATTTAATTTTAAATAAAAATTCAATGTTTAAATACAAAGAACGAAAAATTAAAAAATAAATTATGGAAGTATACTTTATATTCACCTTAAAATGCGTGCCATCTATTAAAAAAATATGTAGAAAATTGAATGGGACAGAAGCAGTAATAAACAATTAACTAAAAACTACTAATTAGCGCCACCATCGTATTCGTGGCCACCGTCATCTTCGTGGCCATCATTTCCATCGTCCCCTTCCCGGTCATGCTCCTCATTTTCGTCCTCCTCTTTTCCCTCCTCGCTGCTGGTGGTGGTGTCATCTCTGCCTTCTTCAGCCCCCCTTATAGCCTAAAATACAGTTGAGTTAAAACGCCTCAAAATAACACTATTAGGCCTAAATTGAGAAATTTTATGATTTTACCTCTTTGTGCTCCACCTTATACTTTTCCAGATTAGGGTGAGTAAGGTCCCGACATAACGGGTCACCTCTCCAAGAAGGGTAGCTGAGAAGACGGTGACATAATTGTCTACATTGTTATGCATATCAAGCATGACCTGGGCAATGACATTTACTCTCTTGTATGTGGGTTCCTGATGGTATTTGGATGTATTTCCTGCTACACCTTCCATTATATCCGGACCACGTTGTAAAAAATACCATCCGGCATAATAGATCCACGTGCGGGTTGGCTACAAGATGCGGCATCATCACCACGTCGAGCTTTATAATTCGCAGAAAGATCAGGGAGGCGTGAAGATGCCGAAATTTTTGGAAAACTAGGTAGCTCTTTTTTGGGAGGCCTTGTCATTACCGGTGCAACTGCCTCGAGCCACCATTGGATAGGATGTCCAGCTGCCTCTACCTTTCGGGCATTGCATCCAATGCATCCCGATTCTTGTACTTAATATTTTAAAAAATAAATGCTCGATGCGTAAAATCCAAAAATATGTACTAAAAACTATCAAAAATTTCTTATATATTCATGAGCTTTTGCACCGGCATTATGCTTTTTATTTTGCTCCTTGCGATTCCCGGATTCAAAGAGCAATGTTGGTGGGATGAAATTTGCAATGGTCTCGTGCATCCTTCCACCATTCATTATCACCGCGATTGACCTCTGACAACGGCAAACCCCTCTTATCGGCATCAGAGTATGCCTTTGATTTCACCTCGTTCAGTTTTTTTATTGCATTCATGTGTGTTACAAAATCTTTGTAAACATTGACCTTACTGAGAGTAATCTTATATAGCTATAAGCTTGTAATACTTCTGCAAAAGATAAGTTGTTGATTCAATTATGATATTCAAAATATGATGAAACACACACACAGACACACAAATGCTATATATATATGTAACGTGACTTAAACTCCTTAATCACTTTGTTAACAAAAGTTGGCATCCTGGGGGCCAATGTACTTGCAAAAATTTATTTAAAGGTCCTTTTCACATCAGAGTTCTTGATACTATATTTAGTAGTCAAAATTTCGCACTTGTCAATATTTATATGTGCCAATAAAGAAGTCAAAACCATTACCAAATAGATATACTTACTGTCCTTTCTCGATACCGATCAAAATTGGATGGGGGGCTTATTTCCCCAACAACCTTTTGAGTGTGTCTCGGATAGAGGTGTATAATTAGGTTATTGTGCTTGTCACGGTACTTGGCGCTCTATCTCCTCGCCCGGCATCAATATCTCATCCTCCTCGGGTTCATCCCACAAAGAACGTGAGGATCTCCCCTAGAACCACCACCTTTGTCCCACCAGCACCACATGTGCCACCACCAGCACTACTTCTGCCCCTACGTAGCCTATGAGGCGTGTTTATTTGGGTCCTTGATTCTTTGCACGTCTCCCCCACCAGCCTCTTGCCTTTATCTTTTACCATCAACGCCGAAATAATGACAAGAAAAGCTCCGATCACAACAACATACCAAAATACGCCCTGCATTGCATAGGACCAAAACCAAAGTGATAACACACACGAAGTACTACACTTACCATATATTAATAAATTTGACATATATTAACGCCAATTTGACATATTGACTCAAAAATCAACATCTTTGTAATAAAATATAAAATTTAATGAAGCCTAAATTTGTAATTTTATAAACTCAAAAATGACAAAAAAAACTATATATTTAATCCCATGCATATCAACTATTTTTACACTTCAAGTCAACATAACGATATTCCTCATATCGATCTTCGTATCTTTTGCCTTCCTTATGCCCTTGAACAACTCGTTCTACATGTCCAACATCCTTTGACCGTTATCATCCTTTCGACCATCATCACATGGTCGGGACAGGTTTTGGGGAGAGTCATTTGCACTATCATTCAATTCAAATGTTCTCGTTCTAGGATTATCTAGTTTTTGATCGTCTAATGCCCTCATCCGCGTATAAATCTGATTGTTATCTTCTTGATGATCTTGAGGGCGATGATAATTCTGAGTAAAAAATGATGTATGAATTTCCTTAGACATGGGTGCATAACCGATGTGAAAGACTATGACTTTTCTCCACACCCACCTAGACATCGGTGCAGAACCGATATTTATTAACCATTTTCCTGTAATGAGAGTTCTATTATGCACCTGTTTAAACTCTTTCTCCGAATTTCTCCCCATCGAGAATATTCTTTTTGTATGAAGTTGAGAATTTCCATTATTTCGGCTGAATCATAACATGCGGCGGTGTGGCACGTGACTCCTTGAGCCTATAGGGAATGAACAAGTTCCAATAAGTTTCTGAAAATATCTCGGGAAAAAACTTGACCAATTCACCAAGTGAGAATCATAAATTTATTTGAAATGAAATTAGTCACTTTTGTTAAATTTCACAGTTACCTTTGCATCATCCATTTTATGGTTATTTTATTCAGGTTATATTGAAACATGCTGAAAATTCTTCTGAAAATAAAATAAGTGTGAAAGAAGCAACCAATGTGATAATGCATTCACGCTTTTAAAATTATGGCATAGAATACGCGGATTAATAGCCCTCTGTTTTTTTACCAAATCTATATCTAACAGTTAGTAAAGCACACACTTCTTATAAAAAAAAGTTATCGTCCTTATATTGATATCTCTAGTAGGAATATGAAGAAAGATAAATTTGAGTAACATGGGTTTCACTCTTGAAACTTTATCATCTAATTCTTTCTTAAAGTAAGAATTCATTGTTACCCAGTCGTAGGATGGGGCAAATTTCAAGGATGACTATCTTCTTTCATCTCTAAGATCATACCCAGATAAAAAATAGTACACGTACGAAATTAATTTCCAAAATAGTTATAAAAAATTTTGTTGGCTACATGTAAATGAAATCCGGAATTCACACTAATAACACCCTTTCAAATTATTTCATATTGCCCCTTCACCCATGTCACGTCATTTTATAACATTTTTTTTCTAATTTTTGTGCGTCTAGTATTACTCATCTAAGAATACTTGCAAACCCTTGTTGAGAAGAAAATGAAATTAACTTGAAAATGGTAATTAGCAGGATGTTGTGTGAAAATTGGGTTAAAAATATTAATAATGATAATAGGAAACAAAATGATTTATTGAGGTCGTATTGTAACATATTGTCATATATTATTAAATTTTAATTTACAATTAATTTTAGAAAATATTAAACGAATTCTAATTAGAGAAATAAATTTTGAAATTGTGTCAAAATTGTTATAGATATAAATTGATAATATTTAATACCCAAAACAGACTTTTGAAAAAAATGCTGTTAGACTAGGGTTTTGGATTAGGGTTTTTATCGCTACATATATAAGTAGGACCATCCTTTTATCTAGACATCATTCAGCCACCAAACATCATTCCGCCACCAAACTACTTTCTATTCCTTCAGACAATGAGATCTAAGAAATTCAAGCCAATGGCAAGTCATGAAAGCACAAACCCTGACACCATCCCTTTCATTCCAGAAGAAATCATGTACAACGTGTTTTTAAGGCTGACAGTGAGGGATCTTTCCCGATGTAAGGGAGTTTGCAACTCATGGCGGTCTATAATTTCTAGTTCCCATTTTATCAAAACTCACCTCTCTAAATCAACTAATGACCCTCATTTTACTCAACATCGTCTCCTTTCTAGTTATACACCTTTTAATTCGGATCTTCAGCTAAAAAGTTGTTCCATATATTCACTGCTTAATGAGCCTCACAATATTGAAGCCCTTGAGCTTGAATATCCGGATACAATCACCTATGTAGTAGGTTACTGTAATGGGTTGATTTGTTTAACAGGTCGCGGTAACTACGTTTTCTTTTGGAACCCATCCACAAGAAATTCAAGAAAACTACCTATGCTTGATACGATTACTTGTCGTTATAAGCATATAACCTATGGGTTTTGCTACAATGAATTAGCCGATGATTTTAAAGTATTTGCGGTCGCTACCACTGATTGGAAACATGAAATGTCAGTTTATAGCTCAAAATCTGACTCTTGGAGATTGATTGGAGATTTTGTTTCTTATAAGCTGCCGTCTGGAGGGTACTTGGGAAATGGAGCTATGCACTGGCTTGTCACTCCCAATCTGCAGCTTAAAGACGTCCCACAAAGGTTTCCTTATATTATTTCTCTTGATGTAATAAGGGATACATTTCGAGAAGTTATGCTGCCAAACTGTGGAGAAGCTATAATGACATGGAGTGTGGGCACTTTCTGTGAAAACCTTTGTGTGCTCCGCAAGATGTCCCTTGATGCCCGTGTCGAGTTATGGGTAATGAGAGATTGTGGTGATCAAGATTCATGGATAAAATTGTTCACCATCCCACATATGGATAGGCTAAATCGCAGCCTTTATGTTACACCTACACCTATCTGCACTTCTGTAAATGGTGATATTATGCTTCTTGTGGATTCAACCATAGTACTCTACGACACAAAGGATAACACATTCAGGGATCTGCTAAACAACAGAAGTTGTCTGAGTTCAAAAGTGTATACCTATGTTGAGAGTTTAGTTTCACCCAGCTTGTAAACATCAGCAAGTGAAAAGAAATGAAAATATTTATATTTACATGTTTTTTATATTACTTCTTCAGACTACTGTGATTAGGGGAAGACTTTAAAAAAATTGTATGTATAAAACCTAATTTATAATATGCATAGTAAAAGTTTATATTTATATTGATTGATTTATTTAATTACAAAAGATTCAAATGTATTATGTAATATTACATTTTATCTATCATATTCTATGATGGGGTGTGTTTTCCTGTATTAGGGTTGCTATTCTAATATGCAACAAGTTGCTTGTATTCACACCTATGTGATGATATTATGTTCAAATTATAAAAACTAAAATGACATATATTTTAGAAAATTGTCCATATATATATAAATGTATTTGTGGTTTCTATATTCAATGCATTCTTATAGATGCATGTAATATCTGAAACTATTCATAAAACATAAATTTCTTAGAATCCCATATTTAGGCCGTGCAGATTTTTTTATGAACCACTATAGTTTAAATTTTTAATAAAAATTGGTCGTATTGAAATATTTAATTATTTGAGTAAGATTTTATATGTTCTTTCCCGAGTTATTAGTATAAAAATTATTTTTGTCTAAAATATTCATATGACTACATATTCATGTACTCTAAATGTGTTCATATGAGGACATATCGTGCATGTTAATAATCTAGCTAGACATTATATGGTATAAACTGCAAAAGTCAAATCTTGTGTCTTCAAAAATATAAAATTCTGTATTACTTTTTTCCATTATAACACACACATATATATATATATATATATATATCATTCTTTCTTTACATATATGCTTTTATTTAATATAGAATATATAATTAATGTATTTTTACCCTAAACCCTAAGTCCTAAATTTAAAGAAAAATGACCGATAATAACCCTTCGGTCGATTTTATCCATTTTTTATTTAAATTTACGATCGTCTTTCGGCCGATCCACGTGGTCGGTATAATATGCGACCGAAGTAGTCATTTTAGCCTCGCGAAATTTTTGGGTTAAGTTTAATACGGACCAAATTGTACCGACTAGTTTTGAATGATACAGTCGTTATACTTAAATTATTTTTTAATTATAGTTAAAAAATATTGGGGAACGTGGAGTTCGACACACACTTAAATGCTCCCGTAAACTATAGTTACATAATTTTTTTTTAATTATTTAATTTTAAATAAAAATTCAATGTTTAAATACAAAGAACGAAAAATTAAAAAATAAATTATGGAAGTATACTTTATATTCACCTTAAAATGCGTGCCATCTATTAAAAAAATATGTAGAAAATTGAATGGGACAGAAGCAGTAATAAACAATTAACTAAAAACTACTAATTAGCGCCACCATCGTATTCGTGGCCACCGTCATCTTCGTGGCCATCATTTTCATCGTCCCCTTCCCGGTCATGCTCCTCATTTTCGTCCTCCTCTTTTCCCTCCTCGCTGCTGGTGGTTTTCCCTCCTCGCTGCTGGTGGTGGTGTCATCTCTGCCTTCTTCAGCCCCCCTTATAGCCTAAAATACAGTTGAGTTAAAACGCCTCAAAATAACACTATTAGGCCTAAATTGAGAAATTTTATGATTTTACCTCTTTGTGCTCCACCTTATAGTTTTCCAGATTAGGGTGAGTAAGGTCCCGACATAACGGGTCACCTCTCCAAGAAGGGTAGCTGAGAAGACGGTGACATAATTGTCTACATTGTTATGCATATCAAGCATGACCTGGGCAATGACATTTACTCTCTTGTATGTGGGTTCCTGATGGTATTTGGATGTATTTCCTGCTACACCTTCCATTATATCCGGACCACGTTGTAAAAAATACCATCCGGCATAATAGATCCACGTGCGGGTTGGCTACAAGATGCGGCATCATCACCACGTCGAGCTTTATAATTCGCAGAAAGATCAGGGAGGCGTGAAGATGCCGAAATTTTTGGAAAACTAGGTAGCTCTTTTTTGGGAGGCCTTGTCATTACCGGTGCAACTGCCTCGAGCCACCATTGGATAGGATGTCCAGCTGCCTCTACCTTTCGGGCATTGCATCCAATGCATCCCGATTCTTGTACTTAATATTTTAAAAAATAAATGCTCGATGCGTAAAATCCAAAAATATGTACTAAAAACTATCAAAAATTTCTTATATATTCATGAGCTTTTGCACCGGCATTATGCTTTTTATTTTGCTCCTTGCGATTCCCGGATTCAAAGAGCAATGTTGGTGGGATGAAATTTGCAATGGTCTCGTGCATCCTTCCACCATTCATTATCACCGCGATTGACCTCTGACAACGGCAAACCCCTCTTATCGGCATCAGAGTATGCCTTTGATTTCACCTCGTTCAGTTTTTTTATTGCATTCATGTGTGTTACAAAATCTTTGTAAACATTGACCTTACTGAGAGTAATCTTATATAGCTATAAGCTTGTAATACTTCTGCAAAAGATAAGTTGTTGATTCAATTATGATATTCAAAATATGATGAAACACACACACAGACACACAAATGCTATATATATATGTAACGTGACTTAAACTCCTTAATCACTTTGTTAACAAAAGTTGGCATCCTGGGGGCCAATGTACTTGCAAAAATTTATTTAAAGGTCCTTTTCACATCAGAGTTCTTGATACTATATTTAGTAGTCAAAATTTCGCACTTGTCAATATTTATATGTGCCAATAAAGAAGTCAAAACCATTACCAAATAGATATACTTACTGTCCTTTCTCGATACCGATCAAAATTGGATGGGGGGCTTATTTCCCCAACAACCTTTTGAGTGTGTCTCGGATAGAGGTGTATAATTAGGTTATTGTGCTTGTCACGGTACTTGGCGCTCTATCTCCTCGCCCGGCATCAATATCTCATCCTCCTCGGGTTCATCCCACAAAGAACGTGAGGATCTCCCCTAGAACCACCACCTTTGTCCCACCAGCACCACATGTGCCACCACCAGCACTACTTCTGCCCCTACGTAGCCTATGAGGCGTGTTTATTTGGGTCCTTGATTCTTTGCACGTCTCCCCCACCAGCCTCTTGCCTTTATCTTTTACCATCAACGCCGAAATAATGACAAGAAAAGCTCCGATCACAACAACATACCAAAATACGCCCTGCATTGCATAGGACCAAAACCAAAGTGATAACACACACGAAGTACTACACTTACCATATATTAATAAATTTGACATATATTAACGCCAATTTGACATATTGACTCAAAAATCAACATCTTTGTAATAAAATGTAAAATTTAATGAAGCCTAAATTTGTAATTTTATAAACTCAAAAATGACAAAAAAAACTATATATTTAATCCCATGCATATCAACTATTTTTACACTTCAAGTCAACATAACGATATTCCTCATATCGATCTTCGTATCTTTTGCCTTCCTTATGCCCTTGAACAACTCGTTCTACATGTCCAACATCCTTTGACCGTTATCATCCTTTCGACCATCATCACATGGTCGGGACAGGTTTTGGGGAGAGTCATTTGCACTATCATTCAATTCAAATGTTCTCGTTCTAGGATTATCTAGTTTTTGATCGTCTAATGCCCTCATCCGCGTATAAATCTGATTGTTATCTTCTTGATGATCTTGAGGGCGATGATAATTCTGAGTAAAAAATGATGTATGAATTTCCTTAGACATGGGTGCATAACCGATGTGAAAGACTATGACTTTTCTCCACACCCACCTAGACATCGGTGCAGAACCGATATTTATTAACCATTTTCCTGTAATGAGAGTTCTATTATGCACCTGTTTAAACTCTTTCTCCGAATTTCTCCCCATCGAGAATATTCTTTTTGTATGAAGTTGAGAATTTCCATTATTTCGGCTGAAGAGCCTATAGGGAATGAACAAGTTCCAATAAGTTTCTGAAAATATCTCGGGAAAAAACTTGACCAATTCACCAAGTGAGAATCATAAATTTATTTGAAATGAAATTAGTCACTTTTGTTAAATTTCACAGTTACCTTTGCATCATCCATTTTATGGTTATTTTATTCAGGTTATATTGAAACATGCTGAAAATTCTTCTGAAAATAAAATAAGTGTGAAAGAAGCAACCAATGTGATAATGCATTCACGCTTTTAAAATTATGGCATAGAATACGCGGATTAATAGCCCTCTGTTTTTTTACCAAATCTATATCTAACAGTTAGTAAAGCACACACTTCTTATAAAAAAAAGTTATCGTCCTTATATTGATATCTCTAGTAGGAATATGAAGAAAGATAAATTTGAGTAACATGGGTTTCACTCTTGAAACTTTATCATCTAATTCTTTCTTAAAGTAAGAATTCATTGTTACCCAGTCGTAGGATGGGGCAAATTTCAAGGATGACTATCTTCTTTCATCTCTAAGATCATACCCAGATAAAAAATAGTACACGTACGAAATTAATTTCCAAAATAGTTATAAAAAATTTTGTTGGCTACATGTAAATGAAATCCGGAATTCACACTAATAACACCCTTTCAAATTATTTCATATTGCCCCTTCACCCATGTCACGTCATTTTATAACATTTTTTTTCTAATTTTTGTGCGTCTAGTATTACTCATCTAAGAATACTTGCAAACCCTTGTTGAGAAGAAAATGAAATTAACTTGAAAATGGTAATTAGCAGGATGTTGTGTGAAAATTGGGTTAAAAATATTAATAATGATAATAGGAAACAAAATAATTTATTGAGGTCGTATTGTAACATATTGTCATATATTATTAAATTTTAATTTACAATTAATTTTAGAAAATATTAAACGAATTCTAATTAGAGAAATAAATTTTGAAATTGTGTCAAAATTGTTATAGATATAAATTGATAATATTTAATACCCAAAACAGACTTTTGAAAAAAATGCTGTTAGACTAGGGTTTTGGATTAGGGTTTTTATCACTACATATATAAGTAGGACCATCCTTTTATCTAGACATCATTCAGCCACCAAACATCATTCCGCCACCAAACTACTTTCTATTCCTTCAGACAATGAGATCTAAGAAATTCAAGCCAATGGCAAGTCATGAAAGCACAAACCCTGACACCATCCCTTTCATTCCAGAAGAAATCATGTACAACGTGTTTTTAAGGCTGACAGTGAGGGATCTTTCCCGATGTAAGGGAGTTTGCAACTCATGGCGGTCTATAATTTCTAGTTCCCATTTTATCAAAACACACCTCTCTAAATCATCTAATGACCCTCATTTTACTCAACATCGTCTCCTTTCTAGTTATACACCTTTTAATTCGGATCTTCAGCTAAAAAGTTGTTCCATATATTCACTGCTTAATGAGCCTCACAATATTGAAGCCCTTGAGCTTGAATATCCGGATACAATCACCTATGTAGTAGGTTACTGTAATGGGTTGATTTGTTTAACAGGTCGCGGTAACTACGTTTTCTTTTGGAACCCATCCACAAGAAATTCAAGAAAACTACCTATGCTTGATACGATTACTTGTCGTTATAAGCATATAACCTATGGGTTTTGCTACAATGAATTAGCCGATGATTTTAAAGTATTTGCGGTCGCTACCACTGATTGGAAACATGAAATGTCAGTTTATAGCTCAAAATCTGACTCTTGGAGATTGATTGGAGATTTTGTTTCTTATAAGCTGCCGTCTGGAGGGTACTTGGGAAATGGAGCTATGCACTGGCTTGTCACTCCCAATCTGCAGCTTAAAGACGTCCCACAAAGGTTTCCTTATATTATTTCTCTTGATGTAATAAGGGATACATTTCGAGAAGTTATGCTGCCAAACTGTGGAGAAGCTATAATGACATGGAGTGTGGGCACTTTCTGTGAAAACCTTTGTGTGCTCCGCAAGATGTCCCTTGATGCCCGTGTCGAGTTATGGGTAATGAGAGATTGTGGTGATCAAGATTCATGGATAAAATTGTTCACCATCCCACATATGGATAGGCTAAATCGCAGCCTTTATGTTACACCTACACCTATCTGCACTTCTGTAAATGGTGATATTATGCTTCTTGTGGATTCAACCATAGTACTCTAAGACACAAAGGATAACACATTCAGGGATCTGCTAAACAACAGAAGTTGTCTGAGTTCAAAAGTGTATACCTATGTTGAGAGTTTAGTTTCACCCAGCTTGTAAACATCAGCAAGTGAAAAGAAATGAAAATATTTATATTTACATGTTTTTTATATTACTTCTTCAGACTACTGTGATTAGGGGAAGACTTTAAAAAAATTGTATGTATAAAACCTAATTTATAATATGCATAGTAAAAGTTTATATTTATATTGATTGATTTATTTAATTACAAAAGATTCAAATGTATTATGTAATATTACATTTTATCTATCATATTCTATGATGGGGTGTGTTTTCCTGTATTAGGGTTGCTATTCTAATATGCAACAAGTTGCTTGTATTCACACCTATGTGATGATATTATGTTCAAATTATAAAAACTAAAATGACATATATTTTAGAAAATTGTCCATATATATATAAATGTATTTGTGGTTTCTATATTCAATGCATTCTTATAGATGCATGTAATATCTGAAACTATTCATAAAACATAAATTTCTTAGAATCCCATATTTAGGCCGTGCAGATTTTTTTATGAACCACTATAGTTTAAATTTTTAATAAAAATTGGTCGTATTGAAATATTTAATTATTTGAGTAAGATTTTATATGTTCTTTCCCGAGTTATTAGTATAAAAATTATTTTTGTCTAAAATTTTCATATGACTACATATTCATGTACTCTAAATGTGTTCATATGAGGACATATCGTGCATGTTAATAATCTAGCTAGACATTATATGGTATAAACTGCAAAAGTCAAATCTTGTGTCTTCAAAAATATAAAATTCTGTATTACTTTTTTCCATTATAACACACACATATATATATATATATCATTCTTTCTTTACATATATGCTTTTATTTAATATAGAATATATAATTAATGTATTTTTACCCTAAACCCTAAGTCCTAAATTTAAAGAAAAATGACCGATAATAACCCTTCGGTCGATTTTATCCATTTTTTATTTAAATTTACGATCGTCTTTCGGCCGATCCACGTGGTCGGTATAATATGCGACCGAAGTAGTCATTTTAGCCTCGCGAAATTTTTGGGTTAAGTTTAATACGGACCAAATTGTACCGACTAGTTTTGAATGATACAGTCGTTATACTTAAATTATTTTTTAATTATAGTTAAAAAATATTGGGGAACGTGGAGTTCGACACACACTTAAATGCTCCCGTAAACTATAGTTACATAATTTTTTTTTAATTATTTAATTTTAAATAAAAATTCAATGTTTAAATACAAAGAACGAAAAATTAAAAAATAAATTATGGAAGTATACTTTATATTCACCTTAAAATGCGTGCCATCTATTAAAAAAATATGTAGAAAATTGAATGGGACAGAAGCAGTAATAAACAATTAACTAAAAACTACTAATTAGCGCCACCATCGTATTCGTGGCCACCGTCATCTTCGTGGCCATCATTTTCATCGTCCCCTTCCCGGTCATGCTCCTCATTTTCGTCCTCCTCTTTTCCCTCCTCGCTGCTGGTGGTGGTGTCATCTCTGCCTTCTTCAGCCCCCCTTATAGCCTAAAATACAGTTGAGTTAAAACGCCTCAAAATAACACTATTAGGCCTAAATTGAGAAATTTTATGATTTTACCTCTTTGTGCTCCACCTTATACTTTTCCAGATTAGGGTGAGTAAGGTCCCGACATAACGGGTCACCTCTCCAAGAAGGGTAGCTGAGAAGACGGTGACATAATTGTCTACATTGTTATGCATATCAAGCATGACCTGGGCAATGATATTTACTCTCTTGTATGTGGGTTCCTGATGGTATTTGGATGTATTTCCTGCTACACCTTCCATTATATCCGGACCACGTTGTAAAAAATACCATCCGGCATAATAGATCCACGTGCGGGTTGGCTACAAGATGCGGCATCATCACCACGTCGAGCTTTATAATTCGCAGAAAGATCAGGGAGGCGTGAAGATGCCGAAATTTTTGGAAAACTAGGTAGCTCTTTTTTGGGAGGCCTTGTCATTACCGGTGCAACTGCCTCGAGCCACCATTGGATAGGATGTCCAGCTGCCTCTACCTTTCGGGCATTGCATCCAATGCATCCCGATTCTTGTACTTAATATTTTAAAAAATAAATGCTCGATGCGTAAAATCCAAAAATATGTACTAAAAACTATCAAAAATTTCTTATATATTCATGAGCTTTTGCACCGGCATTATGCTTTTTATTTTGCTCCTTGCGATTCCCGGATTCAAAGAGCAATGTTGGTGGGATGAAATTTGCAATGGTCTCGTGCATCCTTCCACCATTCATTATCACCGCGATTGACCTCTGACAACGGCAAACCCCTCTTATCGGCATCAGAGTATGCCTTTGATTTCACCTCGTTCAGTTTTTTTATTGCATTCATGTGTGTTACAAAATCTTTGTAAACATTGACCTTACTGAGAGTAATCTTATATAGCTATAAGCTTGTAATACTTCTGCAAAAGATAAGTTGTTGATTCAATTATGATATTCAAAATATGATGAAACACACACACAGACACACAAATGCTATATATATATGTAACGTGACTTAAACTCCTTAATCACTTTGTTAACAAAAGTTGGCATCCTGGGGGCCAATGTACTTGCAAAAATTTATTTAAAGGTCCTTTTCACATCAGAGTTCTTGATACTATATTTAGTAGTCAAAATTTCGCACTTGTCAATATTTATATGTGCCAATAAAGAAGTCAAAACCATTACCAAATAGATATACTTACTGTCCTTTCTCGATACCGATCAAAATTGGATGGGGGGCTTATTTCCCCAACAACCTTTTGAGTGTGTCTCGGATAGAGGTGTATAATTAGGTTATTGTGCTTGTCACGGTACTTGGCGCTCTATCTCCTCGCCCGGCATCAATATCTCATCCTCCTCGGGTTCATCCCACAAAGAACGTGAGGATCTCCCACTACAAGAAAAACGGCTAAATATGACCGAAATTTTCCAGTCATATTTAATCAAATTTGACCGCTGGCGGTCGTATTTAGCTAAATACGACCGAAATGTGTCGGTCTTTTTTAGGCTGGTCAAATTTAGTGAAATCGGTCAAAATTAATTAAATTTGACCGACCAAATATGACCGCTCAAATATGACCCACTAAATTTGACCGCCTAAAATCGACTTCAATCGGTCAGTTTTATATTTTGACCTTTGACTTCAAAATTTTCGTAAAAATTAAATTTCCCGCCTCTGGTCACAAAATACCACGGGTATCGGTCAAATTTATAAATTTGACTAGGTTATTTTTTGGTCAAAATTGTAAATATGACTCCGTTTGTGTTAGTCGAATTTATAAAAATGACTGATTTTGATCAAATTTAAAGAGCAAATGTGACTAATATTAGTCAGATATAATTATTGTATGAGATATTGGTATGTTAAATGTGACGAAAAGCGGACAGATTTAACATACAATTATTTAAAAAAAAACCGGCCCTGTGAACCAGTATATCCATAACCTGTATATCCCATCCACAATCTCCAAAAATAAACAAAAACTCAAACAATATAAAGATAAGTTTAAATTGTGCCATCCGAATAACTTCCTTAAAACATCCAAAAGGTTATACATGCCAATATATTGTCAAATGTTTGACATCTAATAGCTCAACAAGTTAAGCTAGGCTGGGAGATTGATTGTTCAATCCCAAAAAGTTAACCCAAAAGGAGACATATCACATAAGTTTTTGTCCCAAAAAGTTAGCTACCAAGGAGAAATTAGTTGTTATATCCCAAAATAATTATCTAACAGATGATATTAGTAGATATTTGAAGTTCATTCGACGGCAAAGTCAACCTACTTGTACTAGTTAGAGTACTAGTTAGAGCTGGGAGTGTTACGCTAATGGAGGGAGTAATTCTCAGCATCTTGATCTTCATCATCTTCATCGTTGTCTTGGAAGTGGTTGTCATACAAAGGAGCCTTTTCAATTCTAGTACCCTGCAATACATGGTATACATTATATAAGAACACAACATAAAAGAAATTAGCTTACATTATCACAAAATTTGTATACTGCCAACAAAGGTGTCTTTACTCAGCTGAGGATTTAGAAAAACTTAGTAATATTATTAACACACGCTATATTATCACCTGCAATAACTTTCAGAAGTCTGTAATAGAAACTTAGTTATAGGTAGTGGTTCATGGACCAAATAAATTTATATTTGTTATTTTTATGCTTCCTACTCACTAAGTGATATTACTTTTAAACCACGTAACAAAAACATGCACAAGGTGTGGTTAGTTATTATCTTACAAATTCAGGCACCATTACAATTATAAAACATACATTCCAGGTGTGTCACACATAAATTCCAGCATACACAAGTTTAGAGACACAGGTAAAAAAGCTATAATTTCCAAACTGTGAAACCCTTCCATCAGCCCAGAATTATAACGATAATCCTGAATAATTGTACACGAGTACCAGAAATTTCAGGCATCACAAATCAATGTCATCATATTCTTATTTCCAAAACCTTATCTCTTCACATATAATTATTGTTTAAATCTAAGCTTTTAAAAATGGCTGCCTATACATTTCATAGGCATTGTGTTTGTGTTACCATTCAACTCATCTGTCATTCCCTACTGTCTGAACCACTCTTGAAGAAAAGGCCAAGTTGAGCTATTTGACAAGAAGCTCCTGCTTTAATGCAATCAAATAATTATGTAGACTACAGTTATAGTTATTTTAGGACAATTTTTCACCTACAAACATACTTGAAATTCAAAACACCCCTGCCTAAACTTGTAAAAAATTAATACACTACTATTTTTTTGTCAATTTTCTCCAACCGACCTTTAGATTTTCTTGTTGTTGTGAAGCCAAATATTGTAGCTAAAATTTGGTTCACTTCCTCAATAATTTAACTCAAACTATCCCCTTTGTTAGAAATAATATCTTCTTGCATAAAACCTAAGTGGGAACTAGCTAGCACTTGTAAATTCATGGAAATTTCCTTCCCTTTATATGGTTTTGCATATTCTGGTCTCTTTTTCTTTTTTTACCAACTTTATTCAAATAATTTAACCACAGTTGACTTTATAACTTTATTGACTATTTATAGAAAAATATGAATAGATTCACTTCACTTGCTTTTCAAGGAAGCAATTTCCTTACTATATGTACTTTATTGTTATAAAATGTTCATAGTACACAGGCACTTTTGGCTCCATATTTGTTTTTGAATAATAGTTTTGAAGAAAATATAATATAACTATAGAATCAAATTTATCTCTATAGTTTAGGTAATGTGTATTACTGTAACTGAAATAAAGATGCCGTAGAAAATTATATGAACTAAGATAAGAAAGGTACCTCCAAAATGACTTTTTTGTTCAATGCCATGGCATCAACAACAAAGGCCGTCCCAAGCCGCATATATTCAGTCCATAACTCCTGCTGCTTCGGGTCATCTCGGTTCGGGAATGCTGCAGTGGCCAAGCTTTGCATTCGATCATTTAGTAATGCACGTGGCACCTCCGTCATCTCCAGGGAATGAACCATTAGGTGTATCTCACCAGAAACCCTGACTATCAAATCCAGATTATCATCAGAAATTGGCTGGGAAGAGGAACGAGAATTCTGTGTACTTTGGAAGCTAGTCAGTTCCGCTGCCTTGTAGCCTCCTATAATTTCAGCTACCGGATGTCGAGGATGAAGGACAGATATTCCCTTTTTCGGGGGCCTCGCTAGGATTGTTAGGCTCAATTCATTTTTCCGATGTATCTTCTTCAAACTAGCTGGTGATGGAGGTGGATCCAAAGTCATCTCTTCCGGTATGGATTGTGAAGCCCGCACCCTTTCCATATCTTCCTGCAACATGTAAAAGACATAAGTCCAAATTTACACAATCAAGCTGAAAATTGTTAAGTAACAAGAACAAAGAATTTAAACTAACTATAATTATATATATACTGCACGGCATTTACTTTTTAATCATGTTTGACGATTTGAATTTGAGAGTGCAGAACAATAACAATAAACCTATGAATAGATATGTTGCACAAAATTCTCTTTTAATTTTTACAGGGACGTTATTGATATCAAAACATTCTCCAAAATGAATGTAAATGTATGATCATATAAATGTAATGCTACTTGAATTATGTGTATGTATACCTTCAACTTTATAGTAGCCGGATTATCAAAGTGGTATACGTGGTCCATAAACTCCATATCAGAAATAGGTGCTTGTTTTTCCTCTTCAAGCCTCTGTAATTAAAAACATCAATTTACTTACAAATGGTTTACTTACAAATCATTTTATAAATTAGACATCTTATAATGTCTAATGAGCGTAAAGATTAAGGTACTTGAATCTGAGTAATCAAAATAAAGAACTAGACAAAAATTATTACTCACTAAAATTCGTATACCTCACGTCTCTCGTCAAAAGGCATTGCCCCGCTATAATGTTGATGTTCCAGCTGTGCTCGAGCATTCTTGGATTTGATAGACCTCTTCTTAAACAGGTCAGAATCCCAGTACTCATTGAGGCTGTCCCAAGTCCGCGGGCTGAAGTAATGTGGTCTGAAAGAACGTCGAGTAGCCGTGGTCGATCCTCCATTTCTCGCGTCATTAGCATCCCGCTCTGCCCTGGTCTTCTCCTGATAGGGAAGGCTCTTCCAATTTTTCTTCAAATACTCTTTTACCGCTCTATCCCCCTCTTCTTCAACTCCTTCTGGATAAGCATAGTACTTCTACCAAACGAGATACATGTACAAGTATAAAATTAAAAAGGTAAACAACTGCGTATAATTAATATGAAAAAATAAAAGGCATGAAAATTAAAAATACCTTAAATTCCTTAATACAACGGTCATAGAAGGCTTCACGTTCTGCTCCCTTTGATTGATGTGTATATTCATTCCAATTTACTTTAATTATGTAGCTCAAGGTCTTTTTTTTCTTAGCCTCCTTGATACTACAATTATTAGTTACAGTCAGATTTTTTTATAGTATATATAACATACTAGGATAAAATAGTCTTATGCTATTAGACATGTAATTTATACACTAGTATGCATCATAAGGAACAGATTAATCTTAATAATCAAGCAGGTAAAGGTATAAGTTTGTGCACATTCAATTGTATACACACAGTACTACACTTGTATCAAACCCGTATATATGTATAAGCAATATGTAGTAGGAAATAGAAATTACTTTCTTCCTTCGATAAAATGGACAATCTGCCTATCCGCATCTGTGGCAGGTCTCTTATTGTAGTCACCAACACAGCAGCTACGTTTAGCTCTCTGGAATGTTATATGCGGTACAATACGACTTTCCTGTCCTTCATCACCATTCTCCTCATCATTGTCATCATTATCGCCACCTTCCTCCCTATCTCCTTCATTTTCCGTTCCACTGCCATTCCCTCTACCAGTACCCCTTCCCTTTCCACCCCTTCCCTGTCCACCTCCTCCCTGTCCACCTCCCCCTCTTCCGCGTCCACCTCTTCCCCGTCCACCTCTTCCCCCTCTACTACCACCATTCCAGCTGCTACTAGACCCCAACGCCATAAGAATCACAAACAGAATCAACAAAAAACTACACCTACCAACCTGGATATATTAAAAAAAACAACAAATATCAAAACTAATTTATAGAACATGTTAAGATAAAAAAAATTAGACACAAATACATAAATTCAATCTTAAGCTCAAATTAAGAAAAGAGACAGAGTACTGCTTAGTATCACAATAAGATAACACAAACATAACATAATAAGAAAATTATACCTAACAAATACATAACAGCTGATAAAAAAGACTAAATTTTAGTTTGTTTATAACCAAACATAATAAGATAACACAAACATTAACAGAAAATACAGATTTAAGGGTGGAAAATAGAGATTCAAACTTTAAACCCACACATACAAAAAAGTGATGAAAATATCAAATAAACACAATTAAATCATCAATAGAACAAAATAATTATCCAAAAAGGAGAATAGACAACCGTAATCAAATGTTAATCACCAAAATACCCAAAATATACAAAACCCTAAATGGATAATAGTTTCTCAAAACATTACCACCGTGATTGCTAAGTTTCGCTTCATTTGAATGAGCTTTTTGGCTTCGTTGGCTAAGTTTTTGGAGAATTTGAAGTCTGAGAGATAAAACCCTAGTATTTCTGTGCGGCGCTGTTTAGGGAGATAATGGATGGTGAAGTCAACAAAATGTTATAAAAAAAATTTATATACAGGCTTAATATGACCGCGTCGAGTGAATTTTTCCCGTGTCATTTAATTTTGACCGAACCCGGTCATATAATTTGAGGCTTCAGTTTAACTTCCAGTAGCTACTGCCCAATTTTTCCTGTTTCCAAAATAATACAATTTAAACATTACAAAGTTCTAAATATGAATAAAAATCATGAAATATAGTAAATTTAATTAAAATAAGTAAATATCAAATTTACGGAATGTATTAAAATTCATGAAAAATGTCCTACTAATATCCGCATTGGTACAAATTAACTAGAAAACAATTGAACTATGTCAAATCATCGTTATCACTTCCATCATCAATGTTCATGTCTTCATTTTGATTTTCTTTATTTCTCGCATTTTGTTCTTCTTCATAGTCATCCACGAAATGATTATTTTCAAACATTGTCAAGTCAATAAAGAAATTTATCGGATCATCAACGACCACTCTTTCCACATGTGAAGATGAAGCATTTGATTCTTCATTTTGAAAAGCATCATCATTGAATATATTTTCTTCTCTAGATGTCACGCTTTCATCGACTTGTCGGCTCTTTGTTGTTAGGATAGTATACCATGATGACTTTGGATTTGCAATATTTGGGGCATAATATACTTGATGAGCTTGGCTAGCCAACACAAACACATCTTCGGCATTTAGCTTCGATTTAACATCTACGGTTATCATCCGATTTCTATCAATTTTGACATGTCTTGTATGATCAAACCAATGACATTTGAAGACGACAATTTCATGCCCATTGCGATATCGAAGCTTTAGAACTTCTTGTAGTCTCCCGTAATTATTTCCATGACTTTCTTTGTAAGAAGTCCCTACAATTTAAAATGTGTCAAAATTGGATTTATACATAATGAAGACCAAATTCAACCTAAATTTTATGATTATATAAAATTTCTCACCAATTACAACTACACCGGAATTTGATGATGTGAGCTCATTAGAATTTGCACAAGCAAATTTATAACCATTGCACTTGCATGTTTTATAAGATTCAACTTTATAAATAGGACCTCTTATTAAATCTATAAATTTGTCCTTGAGCTCTCCATCATCTTGTACCTAAAATATTGTACATAACAAAAATTACACAAGTACATGAATAAACTTGTGTGTATATGTATATATATATATTTGCACACATAAAAATATACACACATTTATATATTTAAAATTTACCCTTCTTTCGAACCAATCCAAAAAATTATCTTTTTGAAATTGATCTTTTTCGGCATCATTGTAGTGCGGGTATTGTTTTTGCACCAACCTATGAAATCCACTAAACATTAAATTAGATTAGTAAATTGAATAAGAAAGTTATCATGATTGTGTAAAGATGGTCAAAATAAATATCTTACCGCAAATATTTTCCAACCTCGGGTGAGTTGATAAGAACATAGTACGTTACAAGTCTATGTTCATCATCACTCAAGATTCTATCTCTATTCCGTAGACCGGGTAGCGTTGGATATGTGTAAACTTCCAACAAATTGGGATCATGAGATTGTCGGGGTGCCTCATTTCGACGAAGTCGATTATGCATGGTTGCAATTTTAGAATCAAAGTATAATGAGCAAAAGTGTACACCCTCCTCCTCAATATATCGTTCGGCTATTGAACCCTCGACTCGAGCTTTGTTTCTAACTTTCAACTTCAAAATGTGCAAATATCTTTCAACAAAATACATCCATCGAAAATTACACGGGCCACCCAATTTACACTCTGTAGCCAAATGTAGTGGCAAATGCTCCATCGGATCAAAAAAACTTGGAGTGTACATGACATCAAGTTTTGACATGATTCTCGCTATGTCCTTCTCCATTTTTTCCAAATCACCGTACTTTAGAGTTGAAGAACATAAATCTTGGAAGAAGTTAGATAACTCAATAAGAACATCCGCTACATGCCTAGGTAGTAAGTCACGACAAATCATAGGCAACAATTTTTGCATAAAAATATGACAATCATGCGACTTCATTCCGTGAATAGATTTTGTTTCAAAATTAACACACCTGGATATATTAGAGGCGTACCCATCAGGAAGCTGAAGTGTGTAAATCCATCTAAACAACTTAAGAAGTTGATCCCTGGAAAGCACATATGGGGCATTTGGCATTGTACCATCATCTTGAATCCACAATTCACGATGCACACCTAGTTCTTTACAATCTTCTCTTGCTTTTCTATTGTCTTTCGTTTTCTTAGTGTCACCAATCATTGTAAAAAATATGTTCTCAAAAACATTTTTTTCGGTATGCATGACATCAATGTTGTGACGAAGAGTGAGTGTCTCCCAATATGGAAGCTCAAAAAATGGAGAAAAGTGAGTCCAATTATGTGTCATACCATAGTCCCTCGGTTTTCTCCAAGATGTCTTTCCTGAAGGAGGAAACTGCGTATCCTCACAAAGACTCCTTACTAGTGATCCTGGATAACGATATGTAACTGAATGTGCTTCAGTTCTTCCAAACTTTGTAAACCTTCTCAACGGGTCATCCGGTTCTAAGAAATATCGAGCAGTTCCATAAAAACTAGGCTTACCACCATGCTTTAGTTGATTGGCTTTTACTTGTCCCATACAAATATGACATGCCAACTTCCCCTTTGTGGACCACCCACTAAGCATTCCAAGTGCAGGAAAGTCACTGATTGTCCACATTAATGCCGCCTTCATCATAAAATTTGTACAAGAAAACCTATCATAAGTTTCTGCTCCGGTGCGCCATAATATTTTCAATTCATCAATCAATGGTCGGAGGTAAACATGAAGATCTTTTGTTGGATCATTCGGCCCAGGAATCAGAAGAGGCATAAACATGTAGGGAGCTTTCGTGCACATAGATGGAGGAAGGTTGTAAACTACTACAACCACAGGCCAAACAGTATATTAATACTCACCATAAAAGTTCAATTAACTATAATCATGGTTCACAGCTAATAATAACACTAATTTCATCAACAAATTAGGAATCCCCAAAAATACATACACATGTGTACAACCAAATAATAGCTCCATACTATGTTAAGAAAGTAAAATTAATTAAATGCAAAAGTTAAGGAATGAAACTTACTTGATGATTAATTAGATCTCATGAAAAATGAGGACAAAGGGTGGAGTTATGGTGTACAAAGGGTGGAGTTATGGTGGAAGAAGAAGGCAAAATGAGAGGAGAAAGTTTAGTAAAGAAAGGAAAGTTTAGAAAAGAAGCAGAAGGTATCAGATCTAAAACGGGTAAATTTGACCGACTGCGGTCATATTTATAAATACGACCAAAGCAACGGTAAGGCAGTCAAATTTAATAAATTATTAAAATTTGCCTAAAAAATAGTTAATAACAAAATTGACCGATGACAGTCAAACTTAGTTATGACCGACTTCAGTCAAATTTGGTTCCTGATAATTTCTCTTAGTTTTGGCGGGAATTTTGGCGCCATTTTTTTTATGGCCAAGCATAAATATGACCGACCTCGGTCATATTTGTTCCGCTCAATTTTGGCCGCCATGGCGGGAAATTTCCCTCCAATTTTTGGCAATGTTAAAAACTAAATATGACCGATTAAATGTGACCGATAATAAAATTGACTTTCATCGGTCATATTTAATTCTTGACCAGGTTTAGAATGCTGGTTGACATTAAATTTGACCGCCGGCAGTCAAATTTAAGTATGACCAATTATATATGTAAGTTGACCATAAATATGACCAGCGTCGGTCAAATTTAGCCGCAGTCATATTTATCCGGTCAAATTTACCCTTGTTTTCTTGTAGTGTCCCCTAGAACCACCACCTTTGTCCCACCAGCACCACATGTGCCACCACCAGCACTACTTCTGCCCCTACGTAGCCTATGAGGCGTGTTTATTTGGGTCCTTGATTCTTTGCACGTCTCCCCCACCAGCCTCTTGCCTTTATCTTTTACCATCAACGCCGAAATAATGACAAGAAAAGCTCCGATCACAACAACATACCAAAATACGCCCTGCATTGCATAGGACCAAAACCAAAGTGATAACACACACGAAGTACTACACTTACCATATATTAATAAATTTGACATATATTAACGCCAATTTGACATATTGACTCAAAAATCAACATCTTTGTAATAAAATGTAAAATTTAATGAAGCCTAAATTTGTAATTTTATAAACTCAAAAATGACAAAAAAAACTATATATTTAATCCCATGCATATCAACTATTTTTACACTTCAAGTCAACATAACGATATTCCTCATATCGATCTTCGTATCTTTTGCCTTCCTTATGCCCTTGAACAACTCGTTCTACATGTCCAACATCCTTTGACCGTTATCATCCTTTCGACCATCATCACATGGTCGGGACAGGTTTTGGGGAGAGTCATTTGCACTATCATTCAATTCAAATGTTCTCGTTCTAGGATTATCTAGTTTTTGATCGTCTAATGCCCTCATCCGCGTATAAATCTGATTGTTATCTTCTTGATGATCTTGAGGGCGATGATAATTCTGAGTAAAAAATGATGTATGAATTTCCTTAGACATGGGTGCATAACCGATGTGAAAGACTATGACTTTTCTCCACACCCACCTAGACATCGGTGCAGAACCGATATTTATTAACCATTTTCCTGTAATGAGAGTTCTATTATGCACCTGTTTAAACTCTTTCTCCGAATTTCTCCCCATCGAGAATATTCTTTTTGTATGAAGTTGAGAATTTCCATTATTTCGGCTGAAGAGCCTATAGGGAATGAACAAGTTCCAATAAGTTTCTGAAAATATCTCGGGAAAAAACTTGACCAATTCACCAAGTGAGAATCATAAATTTATTTGAAATGAAATTAGTCACTTTTGTTAAATTTCATAGTTACCTTTGCATCATCCATTTTATGGTTATTTTATTCAGGTTATATTGAAACATGCTGAAAATTCTTCTGAAAATAAAATAAGTGTGAAAGAAGCAACCAATGTGATAATGCATTCACGCTTTTAAAATTATGGCATAGAATACGCGGATTAATAGCCCTCTGTTTTTTTACCAAATCTATATCTAACAGTTAGTAAAGCACACACTTCTTATAAAAAAAAGTTATCGTCCTTATATTGATATCTCTAGTAGGAATATGAAGAAAGATAAATTTGAGTAACATGGGTTTCACTCTTGAAACTTTATCATCTAATTCTTTCTTAAAGTAAGAATTCATTGTTACCCAGTCGTAGGATGGGGCAAATTTCAAGGATGACTATCTTCTTTCATCTCTAAGATCATACCCAGATAAAAAATAGTACACGTACGAAATTAATTTCCAAAATAGTTATAAAAAATTTTGTTGGCTACATGTAAATGAAATCCGGAATTCACACTAATAACACCCTTTCAAATTATTTCATATTGCCCCTTCACCCATGTCACGTCATTTTATAACATTTTTTTTCTAATTTTTGTGCGTCTAGTATTACTCATCTAAGAATACTTGCAAACCCTTGTTGAGAAGAAAATGAAATTAACTTGAAAATGGTAATTAGCAGGATGTTGTGTGAAAATTGGGTTAAAAATATTAATAATGATAATAGGAAACAAAATGATTTATTGAGGTCGTATTGTAACATATTGTCATATATTATTAAATTTTAATTTACAATTAATTTTAGAAAATATTAAACGAATTCTAATTAGAGAAATAAATTTTGAAATTGTGTCAAAATTGTTATAGATATAAATTGATAATATTTAATACCCAAAACAGACTTTTGAAAAAAATGCCGTTTGACTAGGGTTTTGGATTAGGGTTTTTATCGCTACATATATAGGTAGGACCATCCTTTTATCTAGACATCATTCAGCCACCAAACATCATTCGGCCACCAAACTACTTTCTATTCCTTCAGACAATGAGATCTAAGAAATTCAAGCCAATGGCAAGTCATGAAAGCACAAACCCTGACACCATCCCTTTCATTCCAGAAGAAATCATGTACAACGTGTTTTTAAGGCTGACAGTGAGGGATCTTTCCCGATGTAAGGGAGTTTGCAACTCATGGCGGTCTATAATTTCTAGTTCCCATTTTATCAAAACACACCTCTCTAAATCATCTAATGACCCTCATTTTACTCAACATCGTCTCCTTTCTAGTTATACACCTTTTAATTCGGATCTTCAGCTAAAAAGTTAATAAATTGGGGACAGGTTTTTAATTCGGATCTTCAGCTAAAAAGTCAAATTTGGTTCCTGATAATTTCTCTTAGTTTTGGCGGGAATTTTGGCGCCATTTTTTTTATGGCCAAGCATAAATATGACCGACCTCGGTCATATTTGTTCCGCTCAATTTTGGCCGCCATGGCGGGAAATTTCCCTCCAATTTTTGGCAATGTTAAAAACTAAATATGACCGATTAAATGTGACCGATAATAAAATTGACTTTCATCGGTCATATTTAATTCTTGACCAGGTTTAGAATGCTGGTTGACATTAAATTTGACCGCCGGCAGTCAAATTTAAGTATGACCAATTATATATGTAAGTTGACCATAAATATGACCAGCGTCGGTCAAATTTAGCCGCAGTCATATTTATCCGGTCAAATTTACCCTTGTTTTCTTGTAGTGTCCCCTAGAACCACCACCTTTGTCCCACCAGCACCACATGTGCCACCACCAGCACTACTTCTGCCCCTACGTAGCCTATGAGGCGTGTTTATTTGGGTCCTTGATTCTTTGCACGTCTCCCCCACCAGCCTCTTGCCTTTATCTTTTACCATCAACGCCGAAATAATGACAAGAAAAGCTCCGATCACAACAACATACCAAAATACGCCCTGCATTGCATAGGACCAAAACCAAAGTGATAACACACACGAAGTACTACACTTACCATATATTAATAAATTTGACATATATTAACGCCAATTTGACATATTGACTCAAAAATCAACATCTTTGTAATAAAATGTAAAATTTAATGAAGCCTAAATTTGTAATTTTATAAACTCAAAAATGACAAAAAAAACTATATATTTAATCCCATGCATATCAACTATTTTTACACTTCAAGTCAACATAACGATATTCCTCATATCGATCTTCGTATCTTTTGCCTTCCTTATGCCCTTGAACAACTCGTTCTACATGTCCAACATCCTTTGACCGTTATCATCCTTTCGACCATCATCACATGGTCGGGACAGGTTTTGGGGAGAGTCATTTGCACTATCATTCAATTCAAATGTTCTCGTTCTAGGATTATCTAGTTTTTGATCGTCTAATGCCCTCATCCGCGTATAAATCTGATTGTTATCTTCTTGATGATCTTGAGGGCGATGATAATTCTGAGTAAAAAATGATGTATGAATTTCCTTAGACATGGGTGCATAACCGATGTGAAAGACTATGACTTTTCTCCACACCCACCTAGACATCGGTGCAGAACCGATATTTATTAACCATTTTCCTGTAATGAGAGTTCTATTATGCACCTGTTTAAACTCTTTCTCCGAATTTCTCCCCATCGAGAATATTCTTTTTGTATGAAGTTGAGAATTTCCATTATTTCGGCTGAAGAGCCTATAGGGAATGAACAAGTTCCAATAAGTTTCTGAAAATATCTCGGGAAAAAACTTGACCAATTCACCAAGTGAGAATCATAAATTTATTTGAAATGAAATTAGTCACTTTTGTTAAATTTCATAGTTACCTTTGCATCATCCATTTTATGGTTATTTTATTCAGGTTATATTGAAACATGCTGAAAATTCTTCTGAAAATAAAATAAGTGTGAAAGAAGCAACCAATGTGATAATGCATTCACGCTTTTAAAATTATGGCATAGAATACGCGGATTAATAGCCCTCTGTTTTTTTACCAAATCTATATCTAACAGTTAGTAAAGCACACACTTCTTATAAAAAAAAGTTATCGTCCTTATATTGATATCTCTAGTAGGAATATGAAGAAAGATAAATTTGAGTAACATGGGTTTCACTCTTGAAACTTTATCATCTAATTCTTTCTTAAAGTAAGAATTCATTGTTACCCAGTCGTAGGATGGGGCAAATTTCAAGGATGACTATCTTCTTTCATCTCTAAGATCATACCCAGATAAAAAATAGTACACGTACGAAATTAATTTCCAAAATAGTTATAAAAAATTTTGTTGGCTACATGTAAATGAAATCCGGAATTCACACTAATAACACCCTTTCAAATTATTTCATATTGCCCCTTCACCCATGTCACGTCATTTTATAACATTTTTTTTCTAATTTTTGTGCGTCTAGTATTACTCATCTAAGAATACTTGCAAACCCTTGTTGAGAAGAAAATGAAATTAACTTGAAAATGGTAATTAGCAGGATGTTGTGTGAAAATTGGGTTAAAAATATTAATAATGATAATAGGAAACAAAATGATTTATTGAGGTCGTATTGTAACATATTGTCATATATTATTAAATTTTAATTTACAATTAATTTTAGAAAATATTAAACGAATTCTAATTAGAGAAATAAATTTTGAAATTGTGTCAAAATTGTTATAGATATAAATTGATAATATTTAATACCCAAAACAGACTTTTGAAAAAAATGCCGTTTGACTAGGGTTTTGGATTAGGGTTTTTATCGCTACATATATAGGTAGGACCATCCTTTTATCTAGACATCATTCAGCCACCAAACATCATTCGGCCACCAAACTACTTTCTATTCCTTCAGACAATGAGATCTAAGAAATTCAAGCCAATGGCAAGTCATGAAAGCACAAACCCTGACACCATCCCTTTCATTCCAGAAGAAATCATGTACAACGTGTTTTTAAGGCTGACAGTGAGGGATCTTTCCCGATGTAAGGGAGTTTGCAACTCATGGCGGTCTATAATTTCTAGTTCCCATTTTATCAAAACACACCTCTCTAAATCATCTAATGACCCTCATTTTACTCAACATCGTCTCCTTTCTAGTTATACACCTTTTAATTCGGATCTTCAGCTAAAAAGTTGTTCCATATATTCACTGCTTAATGAGCCTCACAATATTGAAGCCCTTGAGCTTGAATATCCGGATACAATCACCTATGTAGTAGGTTACTGTAATGGGTTGATTTGTTTAACAGGTCGCGGTAACTACGTTTTCTTTTGGAACCCATCCACAAGAAATTCAAGAAAACTACCTATGCTTGATACGATTACTCGTCGTTATAAGCATATAACCTATGGGTTTTGCTACAATGAATTAGCCGATGATTTTAAAGTATTTGCGGTCGCTACCACTGATTGGAAACATGAAATGTCAGTTTATAGCTCAAAATCTGACTCTTGGAGATTGATTGGAGATTTTGTTTCTTATAAGCTGCCGTCTGGAGGGTACTTGGGAAATGGAGCTATGCACTGGCTTGTCACTCCCAATCTGCAGCTTAAAGACGTCCCACAAAGGTTTCCTTATATTATTTCTCTTGATGTAATAAGGGATACATTTCGAGAAGTTATGCTGCCAAACTGTGGAGAAGCTATAATGACATGGAGTGTGGGCACTTTCTGTGAAAACCTTTGTGTGCTCCGCAAGATGTCCCTTGATGCCCGTGTCGAGTTATGGGTAATGAGAGATTGTGGTGATCAAGATTCATGGATAAAATTGTTCACCATCCCACATATGGATAGGCTAAATCGCAGCCTTTATGTTACACCTACACCTATCTGCACTTCTGTAAATGGTGATATTATGCTTCTTGTGGATTCAACCATAGTACTCTACGACACAAAGGATAACACATTCAGGGATCTGCTAAACAACAGAAGTTGTCTGAGTTCAAAAGTGTATACCTATGTTGAGAGTTTAGTTTCACCCAGCTTGTAAACATCAGCAAGTGAAAAGAAATGAAAATATTTATATTTACATGTTTTTTATATTACTTCTTCAGACTACTGTGATTAGGGGAAGACTTTAAAAAAATTGTATGTATAAAACCTAATTTATAATATGCATAGTAAAAGTTTATATTTATATTGATTGATTTATTTAATTACAAAAGATTCAAATGTATTATGTAATATTACATTTTATCTATCATATTCTATGATGGGGTGTGTTTTCCTGTATTAGGGTTGCTATTCTAATATGCAACAAGTTGCTTGTATTCACACCTATGTGATGATATTATGTTCAAATTATAAAAACTAAAATGACATATATTTTAGAAAATTGTCCATATATATATAAATGTATTTGTGGTTTCTATATTCAATGCATTCTTATAGATGCATGTAATATCTGAAACTATTCATAAAACATAAATTTCTTAGAATCCCATATTTAGGCCGTGCAGATTTTTTTATGAACCACTATAGTTTAAATTTTTAATAAAAATTGGTCGTATTGAAATATTTAATTATTTGAGTAAGATTTTATATGTTCTTTCCCGAGTTATTAGTATAAAAATTATTTTTGTCTAAAATTTTCATATGACTACATATTCATGTACTCTAAATGTGTTCATATGAGGACATATCGTGCATGTTAATAATCTAGCTAGACATTATATGGTATAAACTGCAAAAGTCAAATCTTGTGTCTTCAAAAATATAAAATTCTGTATTACTTTTTTCCATTATAACACACATATATATATATATATATATATATCATTCTTTCTTTACATATATGCTTTTATTTAATATAGAATATATAATTAATGTATTTTTACCCTAAACCCTAAGTCCTAAATTTAAAGAAAAATGACCGATAATAACCCTTCGGTCGATTTTATCCATTTTTTATTTAAATTTACGATCGTCTTTCGGCCGATCCACGTGGTCGGTATAATATGCGACCGAAGTAGTCATTTTAGCCTCGCGAAATTTTTGGGTTAAGTTTAATACGGACCAAATTGTACCGACTAGTTTTGAATGATACAGTCGTTATACTTAAATTATTTTTTAATTATAGTTAAAAAATATTGGGGAACGTGGAGTTCGACACACACTTAAATGCTCCCGTAAACTATAGTTACATAATTTTTTTTTAATTATTTAATTTTAAATAAAAATTCAATGTTTAAATACAAAGAACGAAAAATTAAAAAATAAATTATGGAAGTATACTTTATATTCACCTTAAAATGCGTGCCATCTATTAAAAAAATATGTAGAAAATTGAATGGGACAGAAGCAGTAATAAACAATTAACTAAAAACTACTAATTAGCGCCACCATCGTATTCGTGGCCACCGTCATCTTCGTGGCCATCATTTTCATCGTCCCCTTCCCGGTCATGCTCCTCATTTTCGTCCTCCTCTTTTCCCTCCTCGCTGCTGGTGGTTTTCCCTCCTCGCTGCTGGTGGTGGTGTCATCTCTGCCTTCTTCAGCCCCCCTTATAGCCTAAAATACAGTTGAGTTAAAACGCCTCAAAATAACACTATTAGGCCTAAATTGAGAAATTTTATGATTTTACCTCTTTGTGCTCCACCTTATACTTTTCCAGATTAGGGTGAGTAAGGTCCCGACATAACGGGTCACCTCTCCAAGAAGGGTAGCTGAGAAGACGGTGACATAATTGTCTACATTGTTATGCATATCAAGCATGACCTGGGCAATGATATTTACTCTCTTGTATGTGGGTTCCTGATGGTATTTGGATGTATTTCCTGCTACACCTTCCATTATATCCGGACCACGTTGTAAAAAATACCATCCGGCATAATAGATCCACGTGCGGGTTGGCTACAAGATGCGGCATCATCACCACGTCGAGCTTTATAATTCGCAGAAAGATCAGGGAGGCGTGAAGATGCCGAAATTTTTGGAAAACTAGGTAGCTCTTTTTTGGGAGGCCTTGTCATTACCGGTGCAACTGCCTCGAGCCACCATTGGATAGGATGTCCAGCTGCCTCTACCTTTCGGGCATTGCATCCAATGCATCCCGATTCTTGTACTTAATATTTTAAAAAATAAATGCTCGATGCGTAAAATCCAAAAATATGTACTAAAAACTATCAAAAATTTCTTATATATTCATGAGCTTTTGCACCGGCATTATGCTTTTTATTTTGCTCCTTGCGATTCCCGGATTCAAAGAGCAATGTTGGTGGGATGAAATTTGCAATGGTCTCGTGCATCCTTCCACCATTCATTATCACCGCGATTGACCTCTGACAACGGCAAACCCCTCTTATCGGCATCAGAGTATGCCTTTGATTTCACCTCGTTCAGTTTTTTTATTGCATTCATGTGTGTTACAAAATCTTTGTAAACATTGACCTTACTGAGAGTAATCTTATATAGCTATAAGCTTGTAATACTTCTGCAAAAGATAAGTTGTTGATTCAATTATGATATTCAAAATATGATGAAACACACACACAGACACACAAATGCTATATATATATGTAACGTGACTTAAACTCCTTAATCACTTTGTTAACAAAAGTTGGCATCCTGGGGCCAATGTACTTGCAAAAATTTATTTAAAGGTCCTTTTCACATCAGAGTTCTTGATACTATATTTAGTAGTCAAAATTTCGCACTTGTCAATATTTATATGTGCCAATAAAGAAGTCAAAACCATTACCAAATAGATATACTTACTGTCCTTTCTCGATACCGATCAAAATTGGATGGGGGGCTTATTTCCCCAACAACCTTTTGAGTGTGTCTCGGATAGAGGTGTATAATTAGGTTATTGTGCTTGTCACGGTACTTGGCGCTCTATCTCCTCGCCCGGCATCAATATCTCATCCTCCTCGGGTTCATCCCACAAAGAACGTGAGGATCTCCCCTAGAACCACCACCTTTGTCCCACCAGCACCACATGTGCCACCACCAGCACTACTTCTGCCCCTACGTAGCCTATGAGGCGTGTTTATTTGGGTCCTTGATTCTTTGCACGTCTCCCCCACCAGCCTCTTGCCTTTATCTTTTACCATCAACGCCGAAATAATGACAAGAAAAGCTCTGATCACAACAACATACCAAAATACGCCCTGCATTGCATAGGACCAAAACCAAAGTGATAACACACACGAAGTACTACACTTACCATATATTAATAAATTTGACATATATTAACGCCAATTTGACATATTGACTCAAAAATCAACATCTTTGTAATAAAATGTAAAATTTAATGAAGCCTAAATTTGTAATTTTATAAACTCAAAAATGACAAAAAAAACTATATATTTAATCCCATGCATATCAACTATTTTTACACTTCAAGTCAACATAACGATATTCCTCATATCGATCTTCGTATCTTTTGCCTTCCTTATGCCCTTGAACAACTCGTTCTACATGTCCAACATCCTTTGACCGTTATCATCCTTTCGACCATCATCACATGGTCGGGACAGGTTTTGGGGAGAGTCATTTGCACTATCATTCAATTCAAATGTTCTCGTTCTAGGATTATCTAGTTTTTGATCGTCTAATGCCCTCATCCGCGTATAAATCTGATTGTTATCTTCTTGATGATCTTGAGGGCGATGATAATTCTGAGTAAAAAATGATGTATGAATTTCCTTAGACATGGGTGCATAACCGATGTGAAAGACTATGACTTTTTTCCACACCCACCTAGACATCGGTGCAGAACCGATATTTATTAACCATTTTCCTGTAATGAGAGTTCTATTATGCACCTGTTTAAACTCTTTCTCCGAATTTCTCCCCATCGAGAATATTCTTTTTGTATGAAGTTGAGAATTTCCATTATTTCGGCTGAAGAGCCTATAGGGAATGAACAAGTTCCAATAAGTTTCTGAAAATATCTCGGGAAAAAACTTGACCAATTCACCAAGTGAGAATCATAAATTTATTTGAAATGAAATTAGTCACTTTTGTTAAATTTCACAGTTACCTTTGCATCATCCATTTTATGGTTATTTTATTCAGGTTATATTGAAACATGCTGAAAATTCTTCTGAAAATAAAATAAGTGTGAAAGAAGCAACCAATGTGATAATGCATTCACGCTTTTAAAATTATGGCATAGAATACGCGGATTAATAGCCCTCTGTTTTTTTACCAAATCTATATCTAACAGTTAGTAAAGCACACACTTCTTATAAAAAAAAGTTATCGTCCTTATATTGATATCTCTAGTAGGAATATGAAGAAAGATAAATTTGAGTAACATGGGTTTCACTCTTGAAACTTTATCATCTAATTCTTTCTTAAAGTAAGAATTCATTGTTACCCAGTCGTAGGATGGGGCAAATTTCAAGGATGACTATCTTCTTTCATCTCTAAGATCATACCCAGATAAAAAATAGTACACGTACGAAATTAATTTCCAAAATAGTTATAAAAAATTTTGTTGGCTACATGTAAATGAAATCCGGAATTCACACTAATAACACCCTTTCAAATTATTTCATATTGCCCCTTCACCCATGTCACGTCATTTTATAACATTTTTTTTCTAATTTTTGTGCGTCTAGTATTACTCATCTAAGAATACTTGCAAACCCTTGTTGAGAAGAAAATGAAATTAACTTGAAAATGGTAATTAGCAGGATGTTGTGTGAAAATTGGGTTAAAAATATTAATAATGATAATAGGAAACAAAATGATTTATTGAGGTCGTATTGTAACATATTGTCATATATTATTAAATTTTAATTTACAATTAATTTTAGAAAATATTAAACGAATTCTAATTAGAGAAATAAATTTTGAAATTGTGTCAAAATTGTTATAGATATAAATTGATAATATTTAATACCCAAAACAGACTTTTGAAAAAAATGCCGTTTGACTAGGGTTTTGGATTAGGGTTTTTATCGCTACATATATAAGTAGGACCATCCTTTTATCTAGACATCATTCAGCCACCAAACATCATTCGGCCACCAAACTACTTTCTATTCCTTCAGACAATGAGATCTAAGAAATTCAAGCCAATGGCAAGTCATGAAAGCACAAACCCTGACACCATCCCTTTCATTCCAGAAGAAATCATGTACAACGTGTTTTTAAGGCTGACAGTGAGGGATCTTTCCCGATGTAAGGGAGTTTGCAACTCATGGCGGTCTATAATTTCTAGTTCCCATTTTATCAAAACACACCTCTCTAAATCATCTAATGACCCTCATTTTACTCAACATCGTCTCCTTTCTAGTTATACACCTTTTAATTCGGATCTTCAGCTAAAAAGTTGTTCCATATATTCACTGCTTAATGAGCCTCACAATATTGAAGCCCTTGAGCTTGAATATCCGGATACAATCACCTATGTAGTAGGTTACTGTAATGGGTTGATTTGTTTAACAGGTCGCGGTAACTACGTTTTCTTTTGGAACCCATCCACAAGAAATTCAAGAAAACTACCTATGCTTGATACGATTACTCGTCGTTATAAGCATATAACCTATGGGTTTTGCTACAATGAATTAGCCGATGATTTTAAAGTATTTGCGGTCGCTACCACTGATTGGAAACATGAAATGTCAGTTTATAGCTCAAAATCTGACTCTTGGAGATTGATTGGAGATTTTGTTTCTTATAAGCTGCCGTCTGGAGGGTACTTGGGAAATGGAGCTATGCACTGGCTTGTCACTCCCAATCTGCAGCTTAAAGACGTCCCACAAAGGTTTCCTTATATTATTTCTCTTGATGTAATAAGGGATACATTTCGAGAAGTTATGCTGCCAAACTGTGGAGAAGCTATAATGACATGGAGTGTGGGCACTTTCTGTGAAAACCTTTGTGTGCTCCGCAAGATGTCCCTTGATGCCCGTGTCGAGTTATGGGTAATGAGAGATTGTGGTGATCAAGATTCATGGATAAAATTGTTCACCATCCCACATATGGATAGGCTAAATCGCAGCCTTTATGTTACACCTACACCTATCTGCACTTCTGTAAATGGTGATATTATGCTTCTTGTGGATTCAACCATAGTACTCTACGACACAAAGGATAACACATTCAGGGATCTGCTAAACAACAGAAGTTGTCTGAGTTCAAAAGTGTATACCTATGTTGAGAGTTTAGTTTCACCCAGCTTGTAAACATCAGCAAGTGAAAAGAAATGAAAATATTTATATTTACATGTTTTTTATATTACTTCTTCAGACTACTGTGATTAGGGGAAGACTTTAAAAAAATTGTATGTATAAAACCTAATTTATAATATGCATAGTAAAAGTTTATATTTATATTGATTGATTTATTTAATTACAAAAGATTCAAATGTATTATGTAATATTACATTTTATCTATCATATTCTATGATGGGGTGTGTTTTCCTGTATTAGGGTTGCTATTCTAATATGCAACAAGTTGCTTGTATTCACACCTATGTGATGATATTATGTTCAAATTATAAAAACTAAAATGACATATATTTTAGAAAATTGTCCATATATATATAAATGTATTTGTGGTTTCTATATTCAATGCATTCTTATAGATGCATGTAATATCTGAAACTATTCATAAAACATAAATTTCTTAGAATCCCATATTTAGGCCGTGCAGATTTTTTTATGAACCACTATAGTTTAAATTTTTAATAAAAATTGGTCGTATTGAAATATTTAATTATTTGAGTAAGATTTTATATGTTCTTTCCCGAGTTATTAGTATAAAAATTATTTTTGTCTAAAATTTTCATATGACTACATATTCATGTACTCTAAATGTGTTCATATGAGGACATATCGTGCATGTTAATAATCTAGCTAGACATTATATGGTATAAACTGCAAAAGTCAAATCTTGTGTCTTCAAAAATATAAAATTCTGTATTACTTTTTTCCATTATAACACACACATATATATATATATATCATTCTTTCTTTACATATATGCTTTTATTTAATATAGAATATATAATTAATGTATTTTTACCCTAAACCCTAAGTCCTAAATTTAAAGAAAAATGACCGATAATAACCCTTCGGTCGATTTTATCCATTTTTTATTTAAATTTACGATCGTCTTTCGGCCGATCCACGTGGTCGGTATAATATGCGACCGAAGTAGTCATTTTAGCCTCGCGAAATTTTTGGGTTAAGTTTAATACGGACCAAATTGTACCGACTAGTTTTGAATGATACAGTCGTTATACTTAAATTATTTTTTAATTATAGTTAAAAAATATTGGGGAACGTGGAGTTCGACACACACTTAAATGCTCCCGTAAACTATAGTTACATAATTTTTTTTTAATTATTTAATTTTAAATAAAAATTCAATGTTTAAATACAAAGAACGAAAAATTAAAAAATAAATTATGGAAGTATACTTTATATTCACCTTAAAATGCGTGCCATCTATTAAAAAAATATGTAGAAAATTGAATGGGACAGAAGCAGTAATAAACAATTAACTAAAAACTACTAATTAGCGCCACCATCGTATTCGTGGCCACCGTCATCTTCGTGGCCATCATTTTCATCGTCCCCTTCCCGGTCATGCTCCTCATTTTCGTCCTCCTCTTTTCCCTCCTCGCTGCTGGTGGTTTTCCCTCCTCGCTGCTGGTGGTGGTGTCATCTCTGCCTTCTTCAGCCCCCCTTATAGCCTAAAATACAGTTGAGTTAAAACGCCTCAAAATAACACTATTAGGCCTAAATTGAGAAATTTTATGATTTTACCTCTTTGTGCTCCACCTTATACTTTTCCAGATTAGGGTGAGTAAGGTCCCGACATAACGGGTCACCTCTCCAAGAAGGGTAGCTGAGAAGACGGTGACATAATTGTCTACATTGTTATGCATATCAAGCATGACCTGGGCAATGATATTTACTCTCTTGTATGTGGGTTCCTGATGGTATTTGGATGTATTTCCTGCTACACCTTCCATTATATCCGGACCACGTTGTAAAAAATACCATCCGGCATAATAGATCCACGTGCGGGTTGGCTACAAGATGCGGCATCATCACCACGTCGAGCTTTATAATTCGCAGAAAGATCAGGGAGGCGTGAAGATGCCGAAATTTTTGGAAAACTAGGTAGCTCTTTTTTGGGAGGCCTTGTCATTACCGGTGCAACTGCCTCGAGCCACCATTGGATAGGATGTCCAGCTGCCTCTACCTTTCGGGCATTGCATCCAATGCATCCCGATTCTTGTACTTAATATTTTAAAAAATAAATGCTCGATGCGTAAAATCCAAAAATATGTACTAAAAACTATCAAAAATTTCTTATATATTCATGAGCTTTTGCACCGGCATTATGCTTTTTATTTTGCTCCTTGCGATTCCCGGATTCAAAGAGCAATGTTGGTGGGATGAAATTTGCAATGGTCTCGTGCATCCTTCCACCATTCATTATCACCGCGATTGACCTCTGACAACGGCAAACCCCTCTTATCGGCATCAGAGTATGCCTTTGATTTCACCTCGTTCAGTTTTTTTATTGCATTCATGTGTGTTACAAAATCTTTGTAAACATTGACCTTACTGAGAGTAATCTTATATAGCTATAAGCTTGTAATACTTCTGCAAAAGATAAGTTGTTGATTCAATTATGATATTCAAAATATGATGAAACACACACACAGACACACAAATGCTATATATATATGTAACGTGACTTAAACTCCTTAATCACTTTGTTAACAAAAGTTGGCATCCTGGGGCCAATGTACTTGCAAAAATTTATTTAAAGGTCCTTTTCACATCAGAGTTCTTGATACTATATTTAGTAGTCAAAATTTCGCACTTGTCAATATTTATATGTGCCAATAAAGAAGTCAAAACCATTACCAAATAGATATACTTACTGTCCTTTCTCGATACCGATCAAAATTGGATGGGGGGCTTATTTCCCCAACAACCTTTTGAGTGTGTCTCGGATAGAGGTGTATAATTAGGTTATTGTGCTTGTCACGGTACTTGGCGCTCTATCTCCTCGCCCGGCATCAATATCTCATCCTCCTCGGGTTCATCCCACAAAGAACGTGAGGATCTCCCCTAGAACCACCACCTTTGTCCCACCAGCACCACATGTGCCACCACCAGCACTACTTCTGCCCCTACGTAGCCTATGAGGCGTGTTTATTTGGGTCCTTGATTCTTTGCACGTCTCCCCCACCAGCCTCTTGCCTTTATCTTTTACCATCAACGCCGAAATAATGACAAGAAAAGCTCCGATCACAACAACATACCAAAATACGCCCTGCATTGCATAGGACCAAAACCAAAGTGATAACACACACGAAGTACTACACTTACCATATATTAATAAATTTGACATATATTAACGCCAATTTGACATATTGACTCAAAAATCAACATCTTTGTAATAAAATGTAA
Organism: Apium graveolens; assembly: GCF_009905375.1. Classification (NCBI taxonomy): domain Eukaryota; kingdom Viridiplantae; phylum Streptophyta; class Magnoliopsida; order Apiales; family Apiaceae; genus Apium; species Apium graveolens. Next base: position 267,187,002 of record NC_133654.1, on the reverse strand, counting down.
AATTTAATGAAGCCTAAATTTGTAATTTTATAAACTCAAAAATGACAAAAAAAACTATATATTTAATCCCATGCATATCAACTATTTTTACACTTCAAGTCAACATAACGATATTCCTCATATCGATCTTCGTATCTTTTGCCTTCCTTATGCCCTTGAACAACTCGTTCTACATGTCCAACATCCTTTGACCGTTATCATCCTTTCGACCATCATCACATGGTCGGGACAGGTTTTGGGGAGAGTCATTTGCACTATCATTCAATTCAAATGTTCTCGTTCTAGGATTATCTAGTTTTTGATCGTCTAATGCCCTCATCCGCGTATAAATCTGATTGTTATCTTCTTGATGATCTTGAGGGCGATGATAATTCTGAGTAAAAAATGATGTATGAATTTCCTTAGACATGGGTGCATAACCGATGTGAAAGACTATGACTTTTCTCCACACCCACCTAGACATCGGTGCAGAACCGATATTTATTAACCATTTTCCTGTAATGAGAGTTCTATTATGCACCTGTTTAAACTCTTTCTCCGAATTTCTCCCCATCGAGAATATTCTTTTTGTATGAAGTTGAGAATTTCCATTATTTCGGCTGAAGAGCCTATAGGGAATGAACAAGTTCCAATAAGTTTCTGAAAATATCTCGGGAAAAAACTTGACCAATTCACCAAGTGAGAATCATAAATTTATTTGAAATGAAATTAGTCACTTTTGTTAAATTTCACAGTTACCTTTGCATCATCCATTTTATGGTTATTTTATTCAGGTTATATTGAAACATGCTGAAAATTCTTCTGAAAATAAAATAAGTGTGAAAGAAGCAACCAATGTGATAATGCATTCACGCTTTTAAAATTATGGCATAGAATACGCGGATTAATAGCCCTCTGTTTTTTTACCAAATCTATATCTAACAGTTAGTAAAGCACACACTTCTTATAAAAAAAAGTTATCGTCCTTATATTGATATCTCTAGTAGGAATATGAAGAAAGATAAATTTGAGTAACATGGGTTTCACTCTTGAAACTTTATCATCTAATTCTTTCTTAAAGTAAGAATTCATTGTTACCCAGTCGTAGGATGGGGCAAATTTCAAGGATGACTATCTTCTTTCATCTCTAAGATCATACCCAGATAAAAAATAGTACACGTACGAAATTAATTTCCAAAATAGTTATAAAAAATTTTGTTGGCTACATGTAAATGAAATCCGGAATTCACACTAATAACACCCTTTCAAATTATTTCATATTGCCCCTTCACCCATGTCACGTCATTTTATAACATTTTTTTTCTAATTTTTGTGCGTCTAGTATTACTCATCTAAGAATACTTGCAAACCCTTGTTGAGAAGAAAATGAAATTAACTTGAAAATGGTAATTAGCAGGATGTTGTGTGAAAATTGGGTTAAAAATATTAATAATGATAATAGGAAACAAAATGATTTATTGAGGTCGTATTGTAACATATTGTCATATATTATTAAATTTTAATTTACAATTAATTTTAGAAAATATTAAACGAATTCTAATTAGAGAAATAAATTTTGAAATTGTGTCAAAATTGTTATAGATATAAATTGATAATATTTAATACCCAAAACAGACTTTTGAAAAAAATGCCGTTTGACTAGGGTTTTGGATTAGGGTTTTTATCGCTACATATATAAGTAGGACCATCCTTTTATCTAGACATCATTCAGCCACCAAACATCATTCGGCCACCAAACTACTTTCTATTCCTTCAGACAATGAGATCTAAGAAATTCAAGCCAATGGCAAGTCATGAAAGCACAAACCCTGACACCATCCCTTTCATTCCAGAAGAAATCATGTACAACGTGTTTTTAAGGCTGACAGTGAGGGATCTTTCCCGATGTAAGGGAGTTTGCAACTCATGGCGGTCTATAATTTCTAGTTCCCATTTTATCAAAACACACCTCTCTAAATCATCTAATGACCCTCATTTTACTCAACATCGTCTCCTTTCTAGTTATACACCTTTTAATTCGGATCTTCAGCTAAAAAGTTGTTCCATATATTCACTGCTTAATGAGCCTCACAATATTGAAGCCCTTGAGCTTGAATATCCGGATACAATCACCTATGTAGTAGGTTACTGTAATGGGTTGATTTGTTTAACAGGTCGCGGTAACTACGTTTTCTTTTGGAACCCATCCACAAGAAATTCAAGAAAACTACCTATGCTTGATACGATTACTCGTCGTTATAAGCATATAACCTATGGGTTTTGCTACAATGAATTAGCCGATGATTTTAAAGTATTTGCGGTCGCTACCACTGATTGGAAACATGAAATGTCAGTTTATAGCTCAAAATCTGACTCTTGGAGATTGATTGGAGATTTTGTTTCTTATAAGCTGCCGTCTGGAGGGTACTTGGGAAATGGAGCTATGCACTGGCTTGTCACTCCCAATCTGCAGCTTAAAGACGTCCCACAAAGGTTTCCTTATATTATTTCTCTTGATGTAATAAGGGATACATTTCGAGAAGTTATGCTGCCAAACTGTGGAGAAGCTATAATGACATGGAGTGTGGGCACTTTCTGTGAAAACCTTTGTGTGCTCCGCAAGATGTCCCTTGATGCCCGTGTCGAGTTATGGGTAATGAGAGATTGTGGTGATCAAGATTCATGGATAAAATTGTTCACCATCCCACATATGGATAGGCTAAATCGCAGCCTTTATGTTACACCTACACCTATCTGCACTTCTGTAAATGGTGATATTATGCTTCTTGTGGATTCAACCATAGTACTCTACGACACAAAGGATAACACATTCAGGGATCTGCTAAACAACAGAAGTTGTCTGAGTTCAAAAGTGTATACCTATGTTGAGAGTTTAGTTTCACCCAGCTTGTAAACATCAGCAAGTGAAAAGAAATGAAAATATTTATATTTACATGTTTTTTATATTACTTCTTCAGACTACTGTGATTAGGGGAAGACTTTAAAAAAATTGTATGTATAAAACCTAATTTATAATATGCATAGTAAAAGTTTATATTTATATTGATTGATTTATTTAATTACAAAAGATTCAAATGTATTATGTAATATTACATTTTATCTATCATATTCTATGATGGGGTGTGTTTTCCTGTATTAGGGTTGCTATTCTAATATGCAACAAGTTGCTTGTATTCACACCTATGTGATGATATTATGTTCAAATTATAAAAACTAAAATGACATATATTTTAGAAAATTGTCCATATATATATAAATGTATTTGTGGTTTCTATATTCAATGCATTCTTATAGATGCATGTAATATCTGAAACTATTCATAAAACATAAATTTCTTAGAATCCCATATTTAGGCCGTGCAGATTTTTTTATGAACCACTATAGTTTAAATTTTTAATAAAAATTGGTCGTATTGAAATATTTAATTATTTGAGTAAGATTTTATATGTTCTTTCCCGAGTTATTAGTATAAAAATTATTTTTGTCTAAAATTTTCATATGACTACATATTCATGTACTCTAAATGTGTTCATATGAGGACATATCGTGCATGTTAATAATCTAGCTAGACATTATATGGTATAAACTGCAAAAGTCAAATCTTGTGTCTTCAAAAATATAAAATTCTGTATTACTTTTTTCCATTATAACACACACATATATATATATATATATCATTCTTTCTTTACATATATGCTTTTATTTAATATAGAATATATAATTAATGTATTTTTACCCTAAACCCTAAGTCCTAAATTTAAAGAAAAATGACCGATAATAACCCTTCGGTCGATTTTATCCATTTTTTATTTAAATTTACGATCGTCTTTCGGCCGATCCACGTGGTCGGTATAATATGCGACCGAAGTAGTCATTTTAGCCTCGCGAAATTTTTGGGTTAAGTTTAATACGGACCAAATTGTACCGACTAGTTTTGAATGATACAGTCGTTATACTTAAATTATTTTTTAATTATAGTTAAAAAATATTGGGGAACGTGGAGTTCGACACACACTTAAATGCTCCCGTAAACTATAGTTACATAATTTTTTTTTAATTATTTAATTTTAAATAAAAATTCAATGTTTAAATACAAAGAACGAAAAATTAAAAAATAAATTATGGAAGTATACTTTATATTCACCTTAAAATGCGTGCCATCTATTAAAAAAATATGTAGAAAATTGAATGGGACAGAAGCAGTAATAAACAATTAACTAAAAACTACTAATTAGCGCCACCATCGTATTCGTGGCCACCGTCATCTTCGTGGCCATCATTTTCATCGTCCCCTTCCCGGTCATGCTCCTCATTTTCGTCCTCCTCTTTTCCCTCCTCGCTGCTGGTGGTTTTCCCTCCTCGCTGCTGGTGGTGGTGTCATCTCTGCCTTCTTCAGCCCCCCTTATAGCCTAAAATACAGTTGAGTTAAAACGCCTCAAAATAACACTATTAGGCCTAAATTGAGAAATTTTATGATTTTACCTCTTTGTGCTCCACCTTATACTTTTCCAGATTAGGGTGAGTAAGGTCCCGACATAACGGGTCACCTCTCCAAGAAGGGTAGCTGAGAAGACGGTGACATAATTGTCTACATTGTTATGCATATCAAGCATGACCTGGGCAATGATATTTACTCTCTTGTATGTGGGTTCCTGATGGTATTTGGATGTATTTCCTGCTACACCTTCCATTATATCCGGACCACGTTGTAAAAAATACCATCCGGCATAATAGATCCACGTGCGGGTTGGCTACAAGATGCGGCATCATCACCACGTCGAGCTTTATAATTCGCAGAAAGATCAGGGAGGCGTGAAGATGCCGAAATTTTTGGAAAACTAGGTAGCTCTTTTTTGGGAGGCCTTGTCATTACCGGTGCAACTGCCTCGAGCCACCATTGGATAGGATGTCCAGCTGCCTCTACCTTTCGGGCATTGCATCCAATGCATCCCGATTCTTGTACTTAATATTTTAAAAAATAAATGCTCGATGCGTAAAATCCAAAAATATGTACTAAAAACTATCAAAAATTTCTTATATATTCATGAGCTTTTGCACCGGCATTATGCTTTTTATTTTGCTCCTTGCGATTCCCGGATTCAAAGAGCAATGTTGGTGGGATGAAATTTGCAATGGTCTCGTGCATCCTTCCACCATTCATTATCACCGCGATTGACCTCTGACAACGGCAAACCCCTCTTATCGGCATCAGAGTATGCCTTTGATTTCACCTCGTTCAGTTTTTTTATTGCATTCATGTGTGTTACAAAATCTTTGTAAACATTGACCTTACTGAGAGTAATCTTATATAGCTATAAGCTTGTAATACTTCTGCAAAAGATAAGTTGTTGATTCAATTATGATATTCAAAATATGATGAAACACACACACAGACACACAAATGCTATATATATATGTAACGTGACTTAAACTCCTTAATCACTTTGTTAACAAAAGTTGGCATCCTGGGGCCAATGTACTTGCAAAAATTTATTTAAAGGTCCTTTTCACATCAGAGTTCTTGATACTATATTTAGTAGTCAAAATTTCGCACTTGTCAATATTTATATGTGCCAATAAAGAAGTCAAAACCATTACCAAATAGATATACTTACTGTCCTTTCTCGATACCGATCAAAATTGGATGGGGGGCTTATTTCCCCAACAACCTTTTGAGTGTGTCTCGGATAGAGGTGTATAATTAGGTTATTGTGCTTGTCACGGTACTTGGCGCTCTATCTCCTCGCCCGGCATCAATATCTCATCCTCCTCGGGTTCATCCCACAAAGAACGTGAGGATCTCCCCTAGAACCACCACCTTTGTCCCACCAGCACCACATGTGCCACCACCAGCACTACTTCTGCCCCTACGTAGCCTATGAGGCGTGTTTATTTGGGTCCTTGATTCTTTGCACGTCTCCCCCACCAGCCTCTTGCCTTTATCTTTTACCATCAACGCCGAAATAATGACAAGAAAAGCTCCGATCACAACAACATACCAAAATACGCCCTGCATTGCATAGGACCAAAACCAAAGTGATAACACACACGAAGTACTACACTTACCATATATTAATAAATTTGACATATATTAACGCCAATTTGACATATTGACTCAAAAATCAACATCTTTGTAATAAAATGTAAAATTTAATGAAGCCTAAATTTGTAATTTTATAAACTCAAAAATGACAAAAAAAACTATATATTTAATCCCATGCATATCAACTATTTTTACACTTCAAGTCAACATAACGATATTCCTCATATCGATCTTCGTATCTTTTGCCTTCCTTATGCCCTTGAACAACTCGTTCTACATGTCCAACATCCTTTGACCGTTATCATCCTTTCGACCATCATCACATGGTCGGGACAGGTTTTGGGGAGAGTCATTTGCACTATCATTCAATTCAAATGTTCTCGTTCTAGGATTATCTAGTTTTTGATCGTCTAATGCCCTCATCCGCGTATAAATCTGATTGTTATCTTCTTGATGATCTTGAGGGCGATGATAATTCTGAGTAAAAAATGATGTATGAATTTCCTTAGACATGGGTGCATAACCGATGTGAAAGACTATGACTTTTCTCCACACCCACCTAGACATCGGTGCAGAACCGATATTTATTAACCATTTTCCTGTAATGAGAGTTCTATTATGCACCTGTTTAAACTCTTTCTCCGAATTTCTCCCCATCGAGAATATTCTTTTTGTATGAAGTTGAGAATTTCCATTATTTCGGCTGAAGAGCCTATAGGGAATGAACAAGTTCCAATAAGTTTCTGAAAATATCTCGGGAAAAAACTTGACCAATTCACCAAGTGAGAATCATAAATTTATTTGAAATGAAATTAGTCACTTTTGTTAAATTTCACAGTTACCTTTGCATCATCCATTTTATGGTTATTTTATTCAGGTTATATTGAAACATGCTGAAAATTCTTCTGAAAATAAAATAAGTGTGAAAGAAGCAACCAATGTGATAATGCATTCACGCTTTTAAAATTATGGCATAGAATACGCGGATTAATAGCCCTCTGTTTTTTTACCAAATCTATATCTAACAGTTAGTAAAGCACACACTTCTTATAAAAAAAAGTTATCGTCCTTATATTGATATCTCTAGTAGGAATATGAAGAAAGATAAATTTGAGTAACATGGGTTTCACTCTTGAAACTTTATCATCTAATTCTTTCTTAAAGTAAGAATTCATTGTTACCCAGTCGTAGGATGGGGCAAATTTCAAGGATGACTATCTTCTTTCATCTCTAAGATCATACCCAGATAAAAAATAGTACACGTACGAAATTAATTTCCAAAATAGTTATAAAAAATTTTGTTGGCTACATGTAAATGAAATCCGGAATTCACACTAATAACACCCTTTCAAATTATTTCATATTGCCCCTTCACCCATGTCACGTCATTTTATAACATTTTTTTTCTAATTTTTGTGCGTCTAGTATTACTCATCTAAGAATACTTGCAAACCCTTGTTGAGAAGAAAATGAAATTAACTTGAAAATGGTAATTAGCAGGATGTTGTGTGAAAATTGGGTTAAAAATATTAATAATGATAATAGGAAACAAAATGATTTATTGAGGTCGTATTGTAACATATTGTCATATATTATTAAATTTTAATTTACAATTAATTTTAGAAAATATTAAACGAATTCTAATTAGAGAAATAAATTTTGAAATTGTGTCAAAATTGTTATAGATATAAATTGATAATATTTAATACCCAAAACAGACTTTTGAAAAAAATGCCGTTTGACTAGGGTTTTGGATTAGGGTTTTTATCGCTACATATATAAGTAGGACCATCCTTTTATCTAGACATCATTCAGCCACCAAACATCATTCGGCCACCAAACTACTTTCTATTCCTTCAGACAATGAGATCTAAGAAATTCAAGCCAATGGCAAGTCATGAAAGCACAAACCCTGACACCATCCCTTTCATTCCAGAAGAAATCATGTACAACGTGTTTTTAAGGCTGACAGTGAGGGATCTTTCCCGATGTAAGGGAGTTTGCAACTCATGGCGGTCTATAATTTCTAGTTCCCATTTTATCAAAACACACCTCTCTAAATCATCTAATGACCCTCATTTTACTCAACATCGTCTCCTTTCTAGTTATACACCTTTTAATTCGGATCTTCAGCTAAAAAGTTGTTCCATATATTCACTGCTTAATGAGCCTCACAATATTGAAGCCCTTGAGCTTGAATATCCGGATACAATCACCTATGTAGTAGGTTACTGTAATGGGTTGATTTGTTTAACAGGTCGCGGTAACTACGTTTTCTTTTGGAACCCATCCACAAGAAATTCAAGAAAACTACCTATGCTTGATACGATTACTCGTCGTTATAAGCATATAACCTATGGGTTTTGCTACAATGAATTAGCCGATGATTTTAAAGTATTTGCGGTCGCTACCACTGATTGGAAACATGAAATGTCAGTTTATAGCTCAAAATCTGACTCTTGGAGATTGATTGGAGATTTTGTTTCTTATAAGCTGCCGTCTGGAGGGTACTTGGGAAATGGAGCTATGCACTGGCTTGTCACTCCCAATCTGCAGCTTAAAGACGTCCCACAAAGGTTTCCTTATATTATTTCTCTTGATGTAATAAGGGATACATTTCGAGAAGTTATGCTGCCAAACTGTGGAGAAGCTATAATGACATGGAGTGTGGGCACTTTCTGTGAAAACCTTTGTGTGCTCCGCAAGATGTCCCTTGATGCCCGTGTCGAGTTATGGGTAATGAGAGATTGTGGTGATCAAGATTCATGGATAAAATTGTTCACCATCCCACATATGGATAGGCTAAATCGCAGCCTTTATGTTACACCTACACCTATCTGCACTTCTGTAAATGGTGATATTATGCTTCTTGTGGATTCAACCATAGTACTCTACGACACAAAGGATAACACATTCAGGGATCTGCTAAACAACAGAAGTTGTCTGAGTTCAAAAGTGTATACCTATGTTGAGAGTTTAGTTTCACCCAGCTTGTAAACATCAGCAAGTGAAAAGAAATGAAAATATTTATATTTACATGTTTTTTATATTACTTCTTCAGACTACTGTGATTAGGGGAAGACTTTAAAAAAATTGTATGTATAAAACCTAATTTATAATATGCATAGTAAAAGTTTATATTTATATTGATTGATTTATTTAATTACAAAAGATTCAAATGTATTATGTAATATTACATTTTATCTATCATATTCTATGATGGGGTGTGTTTTCCTGTATTAGGGTTGCTATTCTAATATGCAACAAGTTGCTTGTATTCACACCTATGTGATGATATTATGTTCAAATTATAAAAACTAAAATGACATATATTTTAGAAAATTGTCCATATATATATAAATGTATTTGTGGTTTCTATATTCAATGCATTCTTATAGATGCATGTAATATCTGAAACTATTCATAAAACATAAATTTCTTAGAATCCCATATTTAGGCCGTGCAGATTTTTTTATGAACCACTATAGTTTAAATTTTTAATAAAAATTGGTCGTATTGAAATATTTAATTATTTGAGTAAGATTTTATATGTTCTTTCCCGAGTTATTAGTATAAAAATTATTTTTGTCTAAAATTTTCATATGACTACATATTCATGTACTCTAAATGTGTTCATATGAGGACATATCGTGCATGTTAATAATCTAGCTAGACATTATATGGTATAAACTGCAAAAGTCAAATCTTGTGTCTTCAAAAATATAAAATTCTGTATTACTTTTTTCCATTATAACACACACATATATATATATATATATCATTCTTTCTTTACATATATGCTTTTATTTAATATAGAATATATAATTAATGTATTTTTACCCTAAACCCTAAGTCCTAAATTTAAAGAAAAATGACCGATAATAACCCTTCGGTCGATTTTATCCATTTTTTATTTAAATTTACGATCGTCTTTCGGCCGATCCACGTGGTCGGTATAATATGCGACCGAAGTAGTCATTTTAGCCTCGCGAAATTTTTGGGTTAAGTTTAATACGGACCAAATTGTACCGACTAGTTTTGAATGATACAGTCGTTATACTTAAATTATTTTTTAATTATAGTTAAAAAATATTGGGGAACGTGGAGTTCGACACACACTTAAATGCTCCCGTAAACTATAGTTACATAATTTTTTTTTAATTATTTAATTTTAAATAAAAATTCAATGTTTAAATACAAAGAACGAAAAATTAAAAAATAAATTATGGAAGTATACTTTATATTCACCTTAAAATGCGTGCCATCTATTAAAAAAATATGTAGAAAATTGAATGGGACAGAAGCAGTAATAAACAATTAACTAAAAACTACTAATTAGCGCCACCATCGTATTCGTGGCCACCGTCATCTTCGTGGCCATCATTTTCATCGTCCCCTTCCCGGTCATGCTCCTCATTTTCGTCCTCCTCTTTTCCCTCCTCGCTGCTGGTGGTTTTCCCTCCTCGCTGCTGGTGGTGGTGTCATCTCTGCCTTCTTCAGCCCCCCTTATAGCCTAAAATACAGTTGAGTTAAAACGCCTCAAAATAACACTATTAGGCCTAAATTGAGAAATTTTATGATTTTACCTCTTTGTGCTCCACCTTATACTTTTCCAGATTAGGGTGAGTAAGGTCCCGACATAACGGGTCACCTCTCCAAGAAGGGTAGCTGAGAAGACGGTGACATAATTGTCTACATTGTTATGCATATCAAGCATGACCTGGGCAATGATATTTACTCTCTTGTATGTGGGTTCCTGATGGTATTTGGATGTATTTCCTGCTACACCTTCCATTATATCCGGACCACGTTGTAAAAAATACCATCCGGCATAATAGATCCACGTGCGGGTTGGCTACAAGATGCGGCATCATCACCACGTCGAGCTTTATAATTCGCAGAAAGATCAGGGAGGCGTGAAGATGCCGAAATTTTTGGAAAACTAGGTAGCTCTTTTTTGGGAGGCCTTGTCATTACCGGTGCAACTGCCTCGAGCCACCATTGGATAGGATGTCCAGCTGCCTCTACCTTTCGGGCATTGCATCCAATGCATCCCGATTCTTGTACTTAATATTTTAAAAAATAAATGCTCGATGCGTAAAATCCAAAAATATGTACTAAAAACTATCAAAAATTTCTTATATATTCATGAGCTTTTGCACCGGCATTATGCTTTTTATTTTGCTCCTTGCGATTCCCGGATTCAAAGAGCAATGTTGGTGGGATGAAATTTGCAATGGTCTCGTGCATCCTTCCACCATTCATTATCACCGCGATTGACCTCTGACAACGGCAAACCCCTCTTATCGGCATCAGAGTATGCCTTTGATTTCACCTCGTTCAGTTTTTTTATTGCATTCATGTGTGTTACAAAATCTTTGTAAACATTGACCTTACTGAGAGTAATCTTATATAGCTATAAGCTTGTAATACTTCTGCAAAAGATAAGTTGTTGATTCAATTATGATATTCAAAATATGATGAAACACACACACAGACACACAAATGCTATATATATATGTAACGTGACTTAAACTCCTTAATCACTTTGTTAACAAAAGTTGGCATCCTGGGGCCAATGTACTTGCAAAAATTTATTTAAAGGTCCTTTTCACATCAGAGTTCTTGATACTATATTTAGTAGTCAAAATTTCGCACTTGTCAATATTTATATGTGCCAATAAAGAAGTCAAAACCATTACCAAATAGATATACTTACTGTCCTTTCTCGATACCGATCAAAATTGGATGGGGGGCTTATTTCCCCAACAACCTTTTGAGTGTGTCTCGGATAGAGGTGTATAATTAGGTTATTGTGCTTGTCACGGTACTTGGCGCTCTATCTCCTCGCCCGGCATCAATATCTCATCCTCCTCGGGTTCATCCCACAAAGAACGTGAGGATCTCCCCTAGAACCACCACCTTTGTCCCACCAGCACCACATGTGCCACCACCAGCACTACTTCTGCCCCTACGTAGCCTATGAGGCGTGTTTATTTGGGTCCTTGATTCTTTGCACGTCTCCCCCACCAGCCTCTTGCCTTTATCTTTTACCATCAACGCCGAAATAATGACAAGAAAAGCTCCGATCACAACAACATACCAAAATACGCCCTGCATTGCATAGGACCAAAACCAAAGTGATAACACACACGAAGTACTACACTTACCATATATTAATAAATTTGACATATATTAACGCCAATTTGACATATTGACTCAAAAATCAACATCTTTGTAATAAAATGTAAAATTTAATGAAGCCTAAATTTGTAATTTTATAAACTCAAAAATGACAAAAAAAACTATATATTTAATCCCATGCATATCAACTATTTTTACACTTCAAGTCAACATAACGATATTCCTCATATCGATCTTCGTATCTTTTGCCTTCCTTATGCCCTTGAACAACTCGTTCTACATGTCCAACATCCTTTGACCGTTATCATCCTTTCGACCATCATCACATGGTCGGGACAGGTTTTGGGGAGAGTCATTTGCACTATCATTCAATTCAAATGTTCTCGTTCTAGGATTATCTAGTTTTTGATCGTCTAATGCCCTCATCCGCGTATAAATCTGATTGTTATCTTCTTGATGATCTTGAGGGCGATGATAATTCTGAGTAAAAAATGATGTATGAATTTCCTTAGACATGGGTGCATAACCGATGTGAAAGACTATGACTTTTCTCCACACCCACCTAGACATCGGTGCAGAACCGATATTTATTAACCATTTTCCTGTAATGAGAGTTCTATTATGCACCTGTTTAAACTCTTTCTCCGAATTTCTCCCCATCGAGAATATTCTTTTTGTATGAAGTTGAGAATTTCCATTATTTCGGCTGAAGAGCCTATAGGGAATGAACAAGTTCCAATAAGTTTCTGAAAATATCTCGGGAAAAAACTTGACCAATTCACCAAGTGAGAATCATAAATTTATTTGAAATGAAATTAGTCACTTTTGTTAAATTTCACAGTTACCTTTGCATCATCCATTTTATGGTTATTTTATTCAGGTTATATTGAAACATGCTGAAAATTCTTCTGAAAATAAAATAAGTGTGAAAGAAGCAACCAATGTGATAATGCATTCACGCTTTTAAAATTATGGCATAGAATACGCGGATTAATAGCCCTCTGTTTTTTTACCAAATCTATATCTAACAGTTAGTAAAGCACACACTTCTTATAAAAAAAAGTTATCGTCCTTATATTGATATCTCTAGTAGGAATATGAAGAAAGATAAATTTGAGTAACATGGGTTTCACTCTTGAAACTTTATCATCTAATTCTTTCTTAAAGTAAGAATTCATTGTTACCCAGTCGTAGGATGGGGCAAATTTCAAGGATGACTATCTTCTTTCATCTCTAAGATCATACCCAGATAAAAAATAGTACACGTACGAAATTAATTTCCAAAATAGTTATAAAAAATTTTGTTGGCTACATGTAAATGAAATCCGGAATTCACACTAATAACACCCTTTCAAATTATTTCATATTGCCCCTTCACCCATGTCACGTCATTTTATAACATTTTTTTTCTAATTTTTGTGCGTCTAGTATTACTCATCTAAGAATACTTGCAAACCCTTGTTGAGAAGAAAATGAAATTAACTTGAAAATGGTAATTAGCAGGATGTTGTGTGAAAATTGGGTTAAAAATATTAATAATGATAATAGGAAACAAAATGATTTATTGAGGTCGTATTGTAACATATTGTCATATATTATTAAATTTTAATTTACAATTAATTTTAGAAAATATTAAACGAATTCTAATTAGAGAAATAAATTTTGAAATTGTGTCAAAATTGTTATAGATATAAATTGATAATATTTAATACCCAAAACAGACTTTTGAAAAAAATGCCGTTTGACTAGGGTTTTGGATTAGGGTTTTTATCGCTACATATATAAGTAGGACCATCCTTTTATCTAGACATCATTCAGCCACCAAACATCATTCGGCCACCAAACTACTTTCTATTCCTTCAGACAATGAGATCTAAGAAATTCAAGCCAATGGCAAGTCATGAAAGCACAAACCCTGACACCATCCCTTTCATTCCAGAAGAAATCATGTACAACGTGTTTTTAAGGCTGACAGTGAGGGATCTTTCCCGATGTAAGGGAGTTTGCAACTCATGGCGGTCTATAATTTCTAGTTCCCATTTTATCAAAACACACCTCTCTAAATCATCTAATGACCCTCATTTTACTCAACATCGTCTCCTTTCTAGTTATACACCTTTTAATTCGGATCTTCAGCTAAAAAGTTGTTCCATATATTCACTGCTTAATGAGCCTCACAATATTGAAGCCCTTGAGCTTGAATATCCGGATACAATCACCTATGTAGTAGGTTACTGTAATGGGTTGATTTGTTTAACAGGTCGCGGTAACTACGTTTTCTTTTGGAACCCATCCACAAGAAATTCAAGAAAACTACCTATGCTTGATACGATTACTCGTCGTTATAAGCATATAACCTATGGGTTTTGCTACAATGAATTAGCCGATGATTTTAAAGTATTTGCGGTCGCTACCACTGATTGGAAACATGAAATGTCAGTTTATAGCTCAAAATCTGACTCTTGGAGATTGATTGGAGATTTTGTTTCTTATAAGCTGCCGTCTGGAGGGTACTTGGGAAATGGAGCTATGCACTGGCTTGTCACTCCCAATCTGCAGCTTAAAGACGTCCCACAAAGGTTTCCTTATATTATTTCTCTTGATGTAATAAGGGATACATTTCGAGAAGTTATGCTGCCAAACTGTGGAGAAGCTATAATGACATGGAGTGTGGGCACTTTCTGTGAAAACCTTTGTGTGCTCCGCAAGATGTCCCTTGATGCCCGTGTCGAGTTATGGGTAATGAGAGATTGTGGTGATCAAGATTCATGGATAAAATTGTTCACCATCCCACATATGGATAGGCTAAATCGCAGCCTTTATGTTACACCTACACCTATCTGCACTTCTGTAAATGGTGATATTATGCTTCTTGTGGATTCAACCATAGTACTCTACGACACAAAGGATAACACATTCAGGGATCTGCTAAACAACAGAAGTTGTCTGAGTTCAAAAGTGTATACCTATGTTGAGAGTTTAGTTTCACCCAGCTTGTAAACATCAGCAAGTGAAAAGAAATGAAAATATTTATATTTACATGTTTTTTATATTACTTCTTCAGACTACTGTGATTAGGGGAAGACTTTAAAAAAATTGTATGTATAAAACCTAATTTATAATATGCATAGTAAAAGTTTATATTTATATTGATTGATTTATTTAATTACAAAAGATTCAAATGTATTATGTAATATTACATTTTATCTATCATATTCTATGATGGGGTGTGTTTTCCTGTATTAGGGTTGCTATTCTAATATGCAACAAGTTGCTTGTATTCACACCTATGTGATGATATTATGTTCAAATTATAAAAACTAAAATGACATATATTTTAGAAAATTGTCCATATATATATAAATGTATTTGTGGTTTCTATATTCAATGCATTCTTATAGATGCATGTAATATCTGAAACTATTCATAAAACATAAATTTCTTAGAATCCCATATTTAGGCCGTGCAGATTTTTTTATGAACCACTATAGTTTAAATTTTTAATAAAAATTGGTCGTATTGAAATATTTAATTATTTGAGTAAGATTTTATATGTTCTTTCCCGAGTTATTAGTATAAAAATTATTTTTGTCTAAAATTTTCATATGACTACATATTCATGTACTCTAAATGTGTTCATATGAGGACATATCGTGCATGTTAATAATCTAGCTAGACATTATATGGTATAAACTGCAAAAGTCAAATCTTGTGTCTTCAAAAATATAAAATTCTGTATTACTTTTTTCCATTATAACACACACATATATATATATATATATCATTCTTTCTTTACATATATGCTTTTATTTAATATAGAATATATAATTAATGTATTTTTACCCTAAACCCTAAGTCCTAAATTTAAAGAAAAAAGATGGGGTGTGTTTTCCTGTGTCTGGGGTTGCTATTCTATGAGTCTGTGTATTTAGGTCCGTGTAGATTTTTCTACGAACCCGTATGATTTGAAACTTCAATAAGAATTATTGGTATTCAAATATTTTAATTATTTGAGTAAGATTTTATATGTTATTTTAAGAGTTATGAGTATATATTTTTCTCTAAAATATTCATATGAGGACCTATTCATATATTCTAAATGTGTACATATGAATTAAAATCAAATATTCTTATGGTATATCCTTTTTATATGTGAGTTTGGTTGGGATCTTTTTTTTAGCAAAGTGGTATAATAGTCAAAAAAATTAGTTGTTTTTTGGTTAAAAGAGTTTTATGTGGTTTTTAGTTTATCCCAAAGAAGAAAAGAAATTGAGTATGAATTTTTTATACATGAACAAAACCCATCAAGTATATAAAAGTGAATTATAGGAAGATAGGTTTTGGCCTTCAGTATGTGAGCATATAAAAGTGAATTTTAAAATGAGTAAAACTCATCAAGTAGGTTGGACAAGAAGGCCATAGTATTTTAGTGACCAAGGAAGAATGTGCAATAAAAAAGTTTTGTGAAAAAAGATAGCAAGCCTTCACAAAAGAAATTTTTCCTAAAATTTGGAACTGTTTTCAGAATAGTTAAAATAAATGAGTATGTTAAAATTATATATTTAAAATCTTACTTAATAAAAAATTTATATTATATAAATTTATAGGTGCAAGAATTTATATTTTCTAGATCCAATGTATTGGTCTAGATGCATGTTTTGTTTAGAACTATTCAAAAAAAATCTAATCTTTGATAGTCTAGTATAAGTAAGTGTGTGTAAAAATTTTGAGTAAGAATTATTTTTATTTAAATAATTTTTTAGTAAGAATTCATATGTTTTACTCCAAAATAATTCTTACCAGTAATAATTATTCTTCTTCAAAATGTAGGAGAACAAATTCATAGATTTTTCTCTAATTGTTTATATGAGTAAGAATAAAATATTTCTTTCCAATATCTTTATTTTCTTTAAATTTGGGTGAAATACTTTTTTCCAACTTTTGAATTCAATCATAGTACACTACCTCACTTATTTTGGATTCAGTCGCAGTACTCTACAACACAAAGGATGGCATATTTGAGCCCTCTGGTTAACAACATAAGTTGTGAGAGTTCTTAAATGTATATATATGTTAAAAGCTTACTATCACCCTAACTCTTTAAACAATAAGTGAAAAAGGAAAGGACAATAACTTAGCATGTTTGTTTATATTACTTCTTGCATTTTATTCTTCTAAAAATTGACATGATAAGTTAATTCTTCATCATGTGTCAGTGCTTGTTAAGACTAATTTTCATTAGGAATTGAACCTCAAAATTGAATATATAGGTAGGATCAATTGTACGTATATATCTTTAATATTGGATTTTTTGGTTTGATATGAAATTAGGGTTGAATTTAACAAATTTCATTGGGTTCAAAAGTCTATCCTCTGAAGGTATCCATGTACATATATATGATAGAAAAACAAATACAAATCAGGATATTCAAATGACACAGGAGGGCTTAAATATGATTTATGGATGGGACTAATTTATCAATCAGAAGCTACTTGGCTTAATTAACAAATGACCCGAGCACACATTATATACTCCAGACTTGGTTTTAACACATGAATGAAAATAAATAAGATTTTCTAGAATCATCTATTGTATAGACTTTTCACATCCTAGTACATGAACTTTAATAACATATAGATTCATGAATCAAGTTTATATTTTCAACACCCCCTTAAACTTGATCTTCTTTGTGAACTCCAATCCAAGTACGCAGTCTTGTAAAATCTTCAAATTCCAGCACCTTGGTGAATATATCTGCAATCTGGTCATTTGTTCTCATTTCTCACATAAGTCAGCTCCACCTCCTTTCTTTCAACACATTCTCTGATGAAGTGGTATCTAGTGTCGATATGTTTGCTTCTGTCATGAAATGTTGGATTCTTTGCTAACTCAATGACAGATTTGTTATCAATATATATAGTAGTAGATTTTCCCTGAGGCACATGAATCAGTCTTTATAGTTTTCTTAAGCAAATGGCATGACAGATACACGATGCAGCAGAAAGTATTCAGCTTTATAAGTAGACAAGGTCACTACTGGTTGTTTCTTTGAACACCAAGTAAAAGCAGTATTCCCCAGAAAAAATATAAAACCAGTTGTGCTTCTTCGGTTGTCAACATCACCACCCCAATCACTGTCACTATATCCATAAAGTGTAAAATCCGTTGATGGAAAATAAGTAAGAGCATAATCAAGAGTACCTTTAATATATCGAAGTATCCTTTTAGCCATTTTCATGTGTGAAATTGTTGGTGCTTCCATATAACGACTAATTAGACCAGCACCATATAAAATATCAGGCCTCGTGCAAGTCAGATATCTTAAGCTTCCAATAATGCTCCTGTAAAGAAATTGATCATCCTTCTTACTTCCATCAATTTTTAACAGTTTTGTTCCACGCGATATCGGGGTGCTTACAGGACTACAGCCCTCCATCTTGAATTTTTCCAGAACCTTCTTCGCATAAACTTTTTGACATATAAAATTTTTATCTTCACTTTGCTTTACTTGTATTCCCAGATAATATGACATGAGACCTAGATCAGTCGTGTCAAATTCTTGAGTCATTACCTTCTTGAATTCTTCAAACATTTTTTCATTATTTCCTCTAAAAATCAGGTCATTCATATATAAACATACAAGCATAAAACTAGCGGTTATATCAGTTTTGACATAAAGCGCATGCTCATCCGGACATTTGATAAATCCTTGATCTCGAAAATATTTGTCAATTCTACTGTACCACGCTCTGGGAGCTTTCTTTAAGCCATATAACACTTTTCTTAATTTCAGCACTTTGTCTTCATGACCTTTAACAACAAATCCCTGGGGTTGTTGGATGTAAACTTCTTCTTCAAGATTACCATTTAAAAACGCAGATTTTACATCCATTTGAAATAGCTTCCATTTGTGTTGAGCTGCTAGTGAAATAATCAATTGAATAGTCTCTAGGCGCGCAACAGGCACTATGCCATAAACTGGATTCCGCAACCGTTCACACTAGGGTTACAAACAAAAGTGTAATAATAGCCTTCAAAATCAATGTCTACCGCAACCCCTCTTTTTTGATGTTGCGGTAGAGTCAAAATGTGTTACCAAAATGACATATATAATTAAAGATGATTTTTCTGAATTTAACTAATTAATAATTTTTTACATAGAAATGAAATAGTAATTAAAATATATATTTTATTTATTTTTAGAAGTTAATAATATTAGTATATGAATTATTTTTAACTAAAATCACTAAATGAATTGAGTATAGAACATAACATCTTCTAATAGTTTTAAAATTTTATAAATAATTTAAAGTAATCAATTAATTGTAATGAATAGGATGTGTTTAATTTAATAAAATTTATAAAATTAAATATATAAATAAATTGGCAATGACCATGCTGCTGAAATAGTTGGGTTGGGCCATTAAACTTTGACCCGCTAAGTTTTTCAGCAAGCGGGAAGTGAAAATTTCAGATAAAAAAATAAGGGGGAAATCAATTTGGGTCTATTAGGTCTTCTATCCACTTCACACGGCGACAATCTCTCTCCGCATCTCTCCAAAATGCTCGCCGCCGTCGTACGCCGTCCCCGCGACTCCGACTCCGCCGTGCGTCTCGCCTGTGTCACCGCCGTCACCTCCATGGCTTCACAGATCACTAAACCGTCATTCTCAACACTATCGAAGCCGCTAATTGACGTAATTTTGCACGAACATGACTTGAACTTGCAAACCGGTTCGGCTTTGTGTTTAGCCGCGGCGATTGACGCGGCGCCGGATCCTGAACCGGTTCAATTGCAGAAGTTGTTACCTAAATTGTTGAAATTGAGTAAGAGTGATGGTTTTAGAGCGAAATCGGCGATTTTATCGTTGATTGATGAACAATATATGAACGCAGTTTCAATTTGGATCGACGTGATCTACCAATGAGGCCTGATGTGTTGCCGGTTATGCAAATCCAGAATAACGGTCATGCCATGGTTTCATTTGTCAATGGAGAACTTGTAGTTGAGAAATAAAGATAGAAACTTATAAATGTGTTATTGTGCATTTTGTTAGCAAATTGGACTAACAGTTGATGAAATTGTTATTATGATTTGCTCATGGAAAGTTAGATGTGAAGCAATTTGTGCAAGAGAAACCAGTAAATCTTAGGCCAGGAATCAATCACATATCATTATTGTGCATGACACTAGGTATCCAGGTAAGTATATTATCAATTCACAGCTTTATTTACAGAGATGTGTTTGTATGTGCGTTCATAAGTTGTAAGCAAGCTAAAACGTTTCACAAAAGAAAGGAGATTGTTATTTACTTCACTGTTTGTATATTGAACAGCGGAGCTCACATGGAGAAGAGATGGACAGGACCTGATACGCTTGTAATCAAAGGTTTGAACACCAGAACGCTTGATCTCACACAGAATAACTTGGGGCACGAGGTACATACATTTAACTGGGGGCAATTTGATGTGTGTACTTGTAGTATCATGTTATAACAATATAGTTTATAGAATAATGACAGAGTCGGCTTGTTATATAAAAATTTATGCCATGTAGGTTGGTGTTGGTGGTGAGAAGCTTCAGTTGTATACAGAGGAGGGAGCACAAAAAGTGAAATGGGAACCAGATACGGGACTAGGAACTCCAGCAACATGGTATAAGGTAAATTATGTTATCACCTTGCAATTTAAGTTGTTTAAAAAAATAGTTAAATAATTTCTTAACTTTTATCTGAAAGTTGTTTCTATGTACAATCATTATATTACATACCAGCAAGGGGAAAACCATCAGTCTAAACGAAATGATTAGTGGCTTGCTACGACAAACTTAACATGTAACATACATGGATGCAGGCATATTTTGATATTCCGCAAGGAGATGATCCTTTTGCTATCACCATGGACTCAATGCAGAAAGGGCATTGTTGGATCAACGGCAATAGCATTGGACGTTACTGGACATCATTTATTACACCTCTTGGGAAGCCCTCTCAATCAGAGTACGTATCTGAATAATAGCCTGGTACCTGATACTTGCATAGCAGAATAGCATCTGAAACGTTATATAATTGACCAACTTCAAAATTTGGTTGTAAAAATAATGTAGGTATCATATACCAAGGGCAACTTCCCCTTCAGTTCATTCATACGAGAGGAAAAGTAACCAGTTGCGGCTATTGGATGATGGATTAAAAGAAGGAGCTCAACTACATTGCCCCGCCGGTAAAGTCATTGAAAAAGTGGAGTTTGCAAGCTTTGGCGACCCTATCGGTGTCTGCGGATTGTATAGTCTTGGAAACTGCCACTCTCCCATTAGCCAGCAAGCTATCGAACAGGTAACATCATACATTAATTGTGTGTGTGCTCGATATCTTAAAGTCACTCATTTCCTTTGTTTCTGATGAGCAGCATTGTTTGGGAAAAAATAACTGCACGATTCCACTAACGAGAGAAGCTTATGGTGACAAGGGCAGTGATTCTTGCCCAGAAATATTCAAGGCATTGGCAGCCCAAGTGAAGTGTAGCTATGGCGCTGTCATGCCCTAAATACATATTAGCTCCAGTAAGTTTCAAGACAGAATTCCTTTAACACCATTTTTCCCCTTCTTCTTGAAAGGAAAGGTCTGAGAGTTTGAAGCTTCAGGTGCAAGATAATATGATCAGGTTTTTTGTAATGTGTTGTTATAGTTTATTCATCAAACTAAGTAGAACCTTCTAATTATGTTACATGATCAGGTAGACAATTAATGTGCTCAAGTTGCAAGTTTTGACACCAATATCAATTACAAAAGAAAGCCCCTGGCACAGTACACCATTTTTTCATTTCACAATTAGCTCATTAATTATGTTCTGAAGCTGTTTTTCTTTTGGAGATTGATGTAACAATATATGATTCTTTCAGGATGAGCAGCAGTTGGACAACGTGGATAGCTACTTTGATAAATCAGCGGACTCTAAGTAAAGGTTTTCTGATGGAAGCACATACCCGTGGGATGCATTACCCATTAATGAGCTGGATGATAAGGTGTGCAAATGTGCAAGTAATTTAATTTTGTGCAAAGAAAAAAACTACCCGAAGCTCTGCTAATTTATCCCTGTCCCCCCAAATCCCCTGTCTTAAGCTTTTTCTAATGTGACTTGAATTTTCATTCTGGGCACTGCGTTCGTAGTCCAGATTCATGAAAAAAATAACTGCCATATTTGTAGGTCTTCATATTGTGAAGCTGTTTTCTTAAGATTGATGATGTAAGAATTTATGATCCTTTCAGGATGAGCAGCTGTTGGATGACCTGGATATTCCCTTAAAGTTTTGTAATATTGAGCATGGACGTGTTAGTTTCTTTGCGTTCAATATGGGGGAACTTCCGATGCTTCCTTGATTTGCTCAAATATAGGACAAAATAGAGACAAATATGTCAAAGCTGTAAACATAGTTTGATTATCTGAATTAGACCTTTGGTTATGCTATATATGAAGCTGAGTACAATAGTTACATAACAGCATTTTTTTTGTATTGCTGAAAACAAAATCATGTGTAATACAAGGTATGTGCCTTGGACAATGTATGTTGTAAAATTAAAAATGTAATATATTGTTGTGATGTAATATATCAAATTTATGACTACTACTTATATATAGAAAAACACTAAAAAGCGTTGCAAAAAATACTAAAAAGCGTTGTAAAAAGGTTGCATCGATACCCCACATGTTGGGGCCCATAAATAATACTGATAGCCCAAACCCTATTGTAACACTTTTTAAGACCAATTGCAACCCCATTGGTGTTGTAATAGCACATTTACGTAACGGATAACCAGGGGTTGCAATAGGGTGTCACCGGGGTTGCAAAAAACTCTATAGCAACGCCTGAAATTGCAACCCCGAAAAAGAGTCGCCATAGCCTTTTTTGGCCTTTAACAACGCTTTTTTGGCCTTTAGTAACGGTTTTTTGGGGTTGCGGAATCCAATCTATGGCGTAGTGAGGGGCAAAGACCTCGTCATAGTCAATACCATGTTTTTTATTATAGCCCTTTGCAACAAGACGGGATTTGAATTTCTCCACTTCTCCGAGTTCACTTTTCTTTACTTTGTATACCCATTTTACCCCGATCACTTTTTGCCCTTTCGGAAATGCTGCTAATTCCCACGTATCATTTCTTTTAATAGCTTGAATCTCCTCGTTCATTGCCTGCTTCCATTCTCTCTTTAAATTTGCATCTTCAAAATTTAATGGCTCTATATCAGCAAATAGACAAAAATATTTGGATTTTCATCAACAAATAAATTTGGAGTATTGATCTCACTGCTTTCATCATATATGTCAGAAATATTTCTCATTCGGATAGGGCCATCAGAATCGTAATCAGATTCTTTATTATGTGGAGAATCTGGTGGTGTAATCACATCTCTATTTTCAGATGCAACTTCTTCTTGCTGAGAAAAGATTATATACTCGTCATTTTGAGGCACATCCCACAACCATGATTTACTTTCATCGAAATGAGCATCCCTGCTGGCGATAAGTTTTCCAGTATGCGGATTGTAAAACTTATAGCCCTTGGTACCATGTTTATAGCCAATGAAAACGAATTTCTCACTTTTAGAGTCAAGTTTTGTTCTTTTCTCATCTGGAACATGTATATAAGCAATACATGAACTTTAATAACATATAGATAAATAAGATTTTCTAGAATCATCTATTGCATAGACTTTTCACATCTTAGTACATGAACTTTAAAAACATATAGATTCATGAATCAAGTTTATATTTTCACCAATATATATATAGTTCTTTCCTAAAATTTTCATCACCTCATCTTATTCATAATCTTTAGGAACAAGTCATATTTTAAGGATATCTTTTCTTATGAAATGAATATTAAATTTTATGTATACGTACATCTATTTGATATTTAGATAAGTCTCATTTGGTGAAGCCTTTTTGAGTTGAACCTACTGAGTTGTGAATTATATGACCGAACCTTTAAAATGACACTCATTAGGCTGAGTCTTTTTCAGCTTAGCCTCAATAGACCGAGATTCCTGAACTGAGACTTATTGGATGAGCCTCTTTATGAGGATATATCCTTGTTGGACATTTCTCTTGTTAGCACTTCTATAATTTAACTTTCAATGGAGGTTTTATAACTGAACCTTGCTTCCAAACATTCAACAATTCTATACGGTATTAAATCGTGTTTGATTTTTCTTGCATCATATGGTTACAAGCATCAAGTAATCTGATTCAGTAGATATCTTTTTAAACTATACATGCGCATTATGAGATAGTCCGTATGCCTTAAAATTTCTTAAAACTCGACTTACCAATTTCTCATGCTTTGACTCTGAGACTGCTACGGGTCTTCAAAAGTCGAATATATATATCAATATACCATCAATCCCTGGTATTTTCTTAGTCCATAAAATATGAGTCAAGAGCTTTATATACGTGGCCAAAAAATTTAAGAGCTTTATGTACGTGGCCAGAAACTCATTAGCCTCTACTTGATGTTAACAAGTGATGCAGTCATTTGTCTTGTCTCCTGTTGTTATGAAAGTGTTGGAGAAATTTACTCTTTATTTTGTCAAATAATGTGATGGAGGTCGAGTGCAGTGTGTGATAGCATTCCTGAGCATTTTCCTTTGAGTATATCTCAAACAGTTGACACATGGTCATGTGATTATTCCCATCCAATCTCATTAGCCTTTCAAATCGAGTGATATGCTCGTAGGGATCAGCACCCTTACCATTGTAATATGATATTTTTGGGGATATTACGAGCAACCGCATAGATATAAATACAAATAAATCTGAAAAGATGTTGCATAGAATATTGAGCGGTCATTCTATCAAGCATTAAGCACTCCATATTGTTCAGTTTTTTCAACAACTAGCATGGCACCTTCATCCATTTGCTTCTCATATATTCCTCATTTTGATCATCGAATCTTCTACCTTTCTTATTCCCTTGAACACTTTTTCCATATGTCAAACATCCTTTGACCGTCATCATCCTTTCGACCATCATCACAAGGTCGGGACCGGTTTCGGGGTAGTGATCCTCCTCTGCCTCACCTGTGGCTCTGATCTCATGTTTTTTTTATTTTCGTAGAGGTGAATTATTCGGGGAAGTCTGTTATTCCTAGTGGACTAACAATGAGATTTACAGAAGGGGGGTTGAATGTAAATCTCAAAACTTTTTCAGGTTTTGAGCAGTTTATAAAGTTGTGTGTTCAAGAAGAACAAGTGTGTGAATTGCTTTAAGCTAATACAGACAGATATATATTCAAGCACAAATGTAAAGAACACAACAGACCTTAAAAACTTTTCTGGTGGATTTGTTGTTCCACCAGAGATGGTATTTTTAGAAAATCTGTGATTAAACAATGTTGATCACAGCTGCATCCTAGTACAAACTAGATGAATTTTCTCTCAATATATTTCTAAACAGCTCTGGAAAATCTCTCTTCTAATTACTAGCTTCTACTTGGTTTATATATTACCAAGTGTACAAGTGAAAAACAATATAAAAATACAGTAATAAAATAAGTTCTTCACTTGCTCCTTTTCCTGTTCACTCCAGTACTTTGTTGACTATTGCATCTTTGTACAGAAGAAGAACGGCTGCTTTTTCTGTTGTTCCTGAAATTCGGCTACCACATCTCAGTTGTCTCTATCAACCCATGTGCCTCTGTTCGTAGGTACAACTACCACTTATCAACGGCTAATCATCAGAACATCCGTTGAAGCTTTCATCCGTTGATGCACTCATCCGTTGAAGCTTTCATCCGTTGATGCACTCATCCGTTGAAGGATGTTATCCGTTGATGACTTTATCCGTTGAAGCTTTAGAGACATCCGTTGAAGCTTAGCTTCTCATCCGTTGAAGGTCTTTAAGTCATCCGTTGATACCACTTCACTTATACAAAATTACAAGGCATGAAGTATTTACAATTGGCCTTCCTATCTGCATATCATCTAGTAGTCAACATGACTCATAGTTTCTCTCAACTTCTAAGAATTACATTTTAAATACAGAGACTGAAATATGCTACAACACTAGACTTATTTCTAAGTAAAGCTACACCATCAACGGATAGCCAAAGTGGTCTTATCCGTTGAGGCTACAGACACTAAATTTCTACTTAAGTATTTTGTTAAACATATCATCAAACTAATGCACATACATTCCTAACAATCTCCCCCTATTTATGTCTATAAGAATTGTAGGCATAAATTCAGGGTTAACTTGATGATAACAAAACACTTAACAGATATATGAATTGAAACTAAGTAGAAATTTAAAAATGCTGCAAAAGTGTATGTACTAGGAGGTAATTGAAGATTTACAGTGTTTCCAAGGACACTCCTTTAGTCTGAGCAAATCATCTTTTTCTTCTTTGTTCCCTGGTTTTCTTTCCTAGCCCTTTGTCATTTTCCTCAATTTGGAGTTGGAGTTGTCTGAAGAATTCAGCTTCATCTTCAACACTGACATCCAACTTAGATTGCATTTCTTTGAGAGTTTCATTGCTGGCAATCTTGAGTTGGTCTTCAAGTC
The DNA here is from genome assembly GCF_009905375.1 of Apium graveolens. Taxonomy (NCBI): domain Eukaryota; kingdom Viridiplantae; phylum Streptophyta; class Magnoliopsida; order Apiales; family Apiaceae; genus Apium; species Apium graveolens. The sequence goes on along the minus strand of NC_133654.1, from coordinate 267,160,256 downwards.
TGAAAAATCTTCTGACTCCTTTATCATCTCTAAATTCCATCAACCAATGAGGTGATTTGTGAATTGTAATTCCCCTTTCTTGAATGAGTAAAGTCCTGGGTAAAGCATTGGGCTCCCTCCAAGTTTTCCTTATATTGGCTATCTTGTTGAGAATTTCAGTCTTGGCAGTTCTGGTAAAGCCAGAATCCTTTTGTATGGCTGAAAAGACTCTTATCAAGGTAGAGTAGCCTTCATCCAGAATCCTGTGGAGAGGCCATGTTCTTTCCCCAGCTCCTTTATATCTGAACACTAATCTCTCTGGTAGCTGTCTGTAGGCAGCTATTCCCCTTACATCCTCCAGCTCATCCAGATAGAGTTCAATGTCTGAAATTTCTTTTATGTCACAGATGTGAACATAGTCATCTTTAGAAATGGGTGACTTAGGCTTAGGTTTTTGTTTTTGAGTGAATTTCTTAGAGGTTATGGGAGGTGTAGATTTTGGTTTTCTTTTCTGTTTCTTTGGTGGTGGAAGAGTGGTTAGAAAGGTAGGCAATTTGATAGTGTCCCAATCAATAGGTTCCTCTTTTGGAATGATTGGTTCACCATGGATGTTTATTGTGGGATCAGCAACAAGAGGTTCAGGTATGGAAGATAGTGGTTTAGATATAGATTCGGTTACTTCAGTGTTATCTCCACTCCTTCTATGTGCCTTGGTCTTTCTTCTGTTTCCCTTCTGCCATTCCTCTCTTTCTTCCACACTCTCACCAAATATTCTCCCTAAAACCTCATCTAGGTTTGTAGTCTTGTCTTCACCCCTGACTTCAATCCCTTTTTCTTTTTCAACTAGACTTGACTTTAGTTGTTGTTCAAGCTTTGCTTGTGCTCTTTTGTCAGCCTCTAATTGCTTGGCTTCTTCCTTCTTGGCTATTGAGAATTTGGGATGTCCTTGCATCACACATATGCTCTTTCCCTCTCTAATGATAATAGCTCTATTTCTCCTTACAGCCTCATCCATGGACTTTTTGAGATAGGCAATACTCCTGCCTAAAATCTTGTTCTCATCATCTTTTGGAGGAGTAAAGTCCACTTCTTTTAAAGGATTCTTTGTTGAGTCCTTATTGGATCTTTCATTGGGCTTGAGAATTATAGCTTGTAGTTCTTTGGAAGAAGCTTCTCCATCCTTATGACTCCCTACTGGCATGAGCTCCATGTTGATTGGTTCAGTTTTTGTGTTGTGTTTCACAGATGTTGATTTGTCTTGTGTAGAACCAAACAACAGTTGCAACCTTTCATCAATTCTCCTCATTTGCTCTTTCACTTGGATTTCAGCTGCTGCAAGCTGAATCAAATCAATTCCATCAGGCTTGCCCTTGATTTGAATGATTGGAGAAGTAGTGATGGCAGGAACTAGCACTTTAGATATTTTGATTTTTGTAGATGGCTCTCCTTCCCCTTCCCTTTTACTCTCCCCCTTTTTGTTATCATCAAGGAGAGGGGTCAAGCCTTGTGCTTTTGCCAGCTGCATTAGGAGACTGGTTTGAGATTGTTGGTTGTGAAGAATGGTGGCCACAGAATCTTCAATAACTTGAACTCTGTCTTCTAACTTGGCCAACCGTTTTTCAGTAACAGATTCTTTCTTCAATCTCAAAACCAAGTCCTGCAATGTACCATAGGGCATGACTGAATCCAATTTATCTGAAGTATAGGTTTTCAAGTCAGCAATATCCTTCCTCAGATCATCCATACCCAGATTCTGCTTCACTTGCTGCAGCTTCATGAGATGCAGTGAGTCCAGGTGAGCTTGAAGGATAGCCTTGATACTTGCATGTGAAGTATTCTGAATGGCCTGTTGAATAGTGTTGATTTGTTTGACTAAAGAGACATTGAATTCCCCTGATCTATACTCCTTAGTCAAGGCCCATTCAGGTAGATTTGGAATTGAACTAGGGCCTTCATCTCCCCCTAAGTCCATGCTTCCATCAAAAGAAATAGAGTCATCATCATCAGAATTTGCTCCAAATTCCTCAGATGGCTCACCAGCTGTAGAAGGCATTTTGTTAATGGCAGCTTTATCCCTTTGAAGAGATTCTGTTGTGTGTACTAGATGTAGTGACCTTTCTGCCTCCTCATTGCCCTGAGCAGCCAACTTTTGATAGGCTGTCACAGGATGAGTAAAAGTGTCAGCATCCAAGGAAATGTTATCAATTACAGCTTTGTAATATTGCTGAAATTGTCTTTCCTTTTCAGCATCATCCACAATCATTGACTCATTAGCAATGGCTGGTTCCACCCTTGTATCTACTGTACCTGCTTTTCTCTCTTTATCTCTATGTTCTTGCATCAGGGGCTCCCCCTGGCTCACACATCTCACTCCCTCACCTTCACCTACTAAGGTGGTACTCCACTCATTCACTTTTGCCATGCTGGAAGAAATAGCATGCATTTTTGAGCTCTCAATCTCTCCTTTTGCCTGGGAGCAACCCAGCCTCTCACTCAAATTGTCACTCCCTTCCCTCAATCCTAGGAGTGATTGCACAGTATTCATGTCTTCTACACTTGGGTTTAATTCAGTTATTTGTGTAGAGACTGTCAACGGATGTGGAATATCCGTTGAAGGTGAAACTGATGTTATCAACGGATAACTGCTGTTAAGCTTATCCGTTGAAGAACAACCACTTGTCAACGGATGAGTGATATCCGTTGAAGAAGGAAAGGAAGTTGAAGTTGAAAGTGATATAACTGTTGAATCTGTGTAGATTGATTTGAGATGTGGTGACACAGATCCTTCAATTATATCTGAAAGAATTTGCGGGTGATCCAACAAATCATCTAATAGATGATGATCACCTGTTTTTGAGTGGGGCTTCTCCCTGAGTTGTAAAGAGGGAGAATCAGGAATTGATGGGAATAACATATCCACATCCAGAGATGGTGATGAAGTGTTTGGTGATTGATGTGTGATTATTTTGAGAGAATGGGGCTGTGACTCCACATTTATTGGAGTCACATCAAACTGAGTTTGAGAAGGCATAGATACAAATGGATGTATCTGTGCAGTGTGTGCACCCTGTGTAGAAGATTGAGTTCTGGCCTTCTTTCTTCTAATAAAGGCTTTTGTTGGTGAGTGTTTGGCTTTAGTGTCCCTCCCTCGTTTGTTCTGTGTTCCTGGTTTGGAATTATTTTCAATAGTAACATCCTTTTGGGAGGATGCTACTAGGGATGTGCTAGATACCTTTTCAACCACCACAGCTTTTTGAGAAACTGTGGCTTGGCTAGCTTGGGAAGCACTCAACTTTCCTTCCTTATCCTGGGGGTTTCTTTGATGTTCACCCCTCCCCTCACCACTCACACCCTGTTCACTCACCTCAGGGTTAATAGTTGGTGTTACAACTGTTGTCTTTTGAGAAACAACAGAGGTGGATTTCTTTGTCTTGGATTTTGAAAGTTTAGTTTTGGTGACCTTGGTAGAAATCTGTTGGGGCATCACAGATTTCATGGCCACACTAGAAGATAAAGAAATAGAGGGGTTGGAAGAAGTAGGAGTTGTAGAAGCAATTACCTCACCTACCTGAGGTGCATTCATGATTGGTAAATATACCAATGGCACACTGCTGTTAAGATCCATTCTCTTCAAGTCTGCAAGAACTCTTTTCTCTTGAGCCCAGCACTTGAGCTTATTATTCTCATTGATTATGACTAAACCTTCAGCAACATGGTTAGCCAATAATATAAAGAATCTAGCATAATAGATGTTATTAGGTCTATTAGCTTTGTTACCTAATCTAGTACCTAATTCTAGCATCACATAGTTGTTAAAGTTAAAATACCTATCAGAAACAAGCATATAGAACATATTAACCAGAGATGAAGTTATGGCATCAAAATTACTAATTTTCCCAGAGAAAACCTTTATAAAGGCATCCCCAAGGAAACTCCACTCTTTCCTAAGGCCTTTTCTTCTAATACTCCCTAAATTAGCAGAGTTAAGAGAATAACCTATGGAATCTAACATGCTGGATACATCACTATCAGTGTGTGGTGTCATGGCATTGTTTTCAGGCAATTTAAAACATGCTTGTAAATCATCACAGTTAATACAGTGAGTTTTACCTTTGAGAGTGAAGGAGATAGTCATATCCATGGAGTTGAACTCAGCAGTTGTCCAAATATCCTCAACTACTTCACAGAAAATTGTTGGGGCTTCCAGCATTGCATAGCTAAGTTTACAGTTTTTGATGAAGTCCATCATTTCGTGATAGTCTGAGTGGGCTTCATTCTTCTCTACCAAAGCTATGAAATTGTTCTTTTCATAGATGAACCCGGATTGAGACATAATCTTCACGACTGGTGCCATTTTTGTGAGTAGAATTTGCAGAGAATAACTTGAAGTTTTTGCAGAGAGAAAATGGTAAATGCTTGAAATTTTAAGAAAGCGTAAAGTAAAAATGAACAATCAGAAGGACTTATGTGCTCTCTCAAATTGATAAACAAAAATATAAAAGAAAGATTTATCAATAAATATGCGTTAGTGAATTTCAGCCGTTTAAGAGTAAACTGTAAGTATTCTAAAAGACTACCTTTAAGACCAATACATACAGATGTATGTATGAGTATCAACGGTTAAGAGAATAGAATCAACGGCTGTTAAACACCTGAATCAACTGATGTGACATTTCAACGGATAAGGCAAATTGTCATCCGTTGAAGGGTACTTCAGTTTTATCCGTTGATGGATAACAATTCCAGAAATGTATTTGTCTTTCAACGGATAATGACTATCCGTTGATAGAGCAATTTTGACTTTCAACGGATAGGGAACATCCGTTGATGAAATAAACTATATTAAAAGTCAAATTTGTTCTAGCAACTAATATATTTCAGGCTACAAATCAAATTGCAATAAAGACATGAATTTTAAGAATAATTAAGCATACCTAGCTCACTTACCAATCTTGTGAATGTTGATTCATCAAGTGGCTTGGTAAATATGTCAGCAATTTGTTGTTCACTTGGAACAAAATGTAGTTCCACTGTACCATTCATGACATGCTCCCTAATGAAGTGGTACTTGATATCAATGTGCTTGGTCCTTGAGTGCTGTACAGGATTCTCTGTTATGGCTATGGTACTTGTGTTGTCACAAAAGATAGGAATTCTATCAACATGAAGTCCATAGTCAAGGAGTTGGTTCCTCATCCATAATACTTGAGAACAGCAACTTCCAGCAGCAATGTATTCAGCCTCAGCTGTAGAAGTAGAGACTGAATTTTGCTTTTTGCTAAACCATGATACAAGCTTGTTTCCCAGGAATTGGCAGGAGCCTGTTGTACTTTTCCTATCTATTCTGCAACCTGCATAGTCTGCATCTGAATAACCAATTAGATCAAAGCCAGATTCTCTAGGATACCAAATACCTAAATTTGGTGTACCCTTGAGATATCTGAAAATCCTTTTGATAGCAATTAAGTGAGACTCCCTAGGATCAGCTTGGAATCTAGCACATAGACATGTAGCAAACATTATATCTGGTCTGCTAGCAGTTAAATATAAAAGTGAACCAACCATGCCTCTATAACTTGTAATATCTACAGACCTTTCAGTCTTATTTAATTCAAGTTTGGTGGCAGTGGCCATGGGAGTTTTTGCAGATGAACATTCCATTAGGTCAAACTTCTTTAAAAGATCATAAATATATTTAGTTTGACTAATGAAAATTCCATCACTAACTTGTTTAACTTGTAAACCAAGAAAATATGTTAGTTCTCCCATTAGGCTCATTTCATAATTACTTTGCATTAGCTTAGCAAACTTTTTGCAAAGTTTGTCATCTTTAGAACCAAATATTATGTCATCTACATAAATTTGAACAAGTATACTAGAGCCATTAACATCCCTAAAGAAGAGAGTTTTATCAACAGTACCTCTAGTGAAGTGATTCTCCAAAAGAAATTTTGATAAGGTCTCATACCAGGCTCTAGGTGCTTGCTTCAGTCCATAGAGTGCTTTCAACAGATAATACACATAGTCTGGAAAATTTGGATCTTCAAATCCTGGAGGTTGACTTACATAGACTTCTTCCTCTAATTTCCCATTTAGAAATGCACTCTTGACATCCATTTGATAGACTTTGAAATTGGCATGGGCTGCATGGGCTAGAAATATTCTGATGGCTTCAAGTCTTGCAACAGGAGCATATGTTTCATCAAAATCTATTCCCTCTTGCTGAGAATAGCCTTTAGCAACCAGTCTGGCTTTATTCCTTATGATAATGCCATTTTCATCCATCTTGTTTCTGAATACCCACTTTGTGTCAATAGGACTCGTGTTCTTTGGTTTGGGTACCAGCTTCCATACTTGGTTTCTCTCAAATTGGTTCAGCTCTTCCTGCATAGCTAATATCCAATCTGGATCCAATAGAGCTTCTTCCACTTTCTTAGGTTCCTCCTGAGACAGAAAACTACTATACAGACATTCATCTTGAGTGGCTTTTCTTGTTTGCACTTTAGATGATACATCACCAATGATCAGTTCAAAGGGATGATTCTTGGTCCATTTCCTTTGTGGTGGAAGATGTGCTCTAGATGAGGTGGCCTCTGTATTGTCATGATGTGAGACAGAGTGTTGACTAGTTGAAACTCCCCCTGAGTTGTTGGTCCTTTGCAGGGAACTTGGAGTTCTATCAACTGATGATGTAAATCGATTATCCGTTGATGAACCATGATCAACGGATGCTTCATTTTGTACTTCAACGGATGATGCACTATGTCTTTCAACGGATACTGCATTGCTTCTATCAACGGATGCAGTATTTTGTGCATTATCCAAGGGCAAGTTTTGAATCCCTTTTGAAGTGTCATCTCCATCAGTCTCCTCTTCACTATCATCACAATATATCTCAATGTTGTCAAATTTGAGTCTCTCATTATGTCCCTCATCTGTTAGTCCATCAATCTTTTTATCATCAAACACAACATGCACAGATTCCATAACAATGTTGGTTCTTAGATTGTAGACCCTATAAGATTTTCCAGCTGAGTAACCAACAAATATCCCTTCATCAGCCTTTGCATCAAACTTCCCTTTATGGTCAGATTGATTCCTCAGTATAAAGCATTTACATCCAAAGACATGAAGAAAGTTTAGAGTTGGTTTTCTTCTCTTGAACAACTGATAAGGAGTCATGCCTTTAGCTTGATTGATCAAAGAAATATTCTGAGTGAAGCAGGCACAATTAACAGCTTCAGCCCAGAAATATGTTGGTAACTTTGATTCTTCAAGCATTGTTCTTGCAGCATCAATTAAAGATCTGTTCTTTCTTTCAACAACCCCATTTTGCTGAGGTGTTCTTGGAGCTGAGAACTCATGCATGATTCCATTTTCTTCACAGAACAGCCTTAATGTCAAATTCTTGAACTCAGTTCCATTGTCACTCCTGATATTTCTAACCTTCAAGTCAGGATGATTGTTGACTTGCTTGATGTGATTGATAATGATTTCACTTGCTTCATCCTTTGATCCAAGAAAATAGACCCATGAGAACTTTGAGAAATCATCTACAATCACTAAGCAATATCTTTTTCCTGCAATAGACAATACATTGACTGGTCCAAACAAATCCATATGTAGCAGCTGTAATGGTTCATCAATTGTTGTTTCAAGCTTCTTTTTGAATGATGCTTTCCTTTGTTTGCCTTTTTGACAAGCATCACACAAACCATCCCTTGAGAATTCAACTAGAGGGATTCCTCTAACTAAGTCCTTTTTGACTAGATCATTCATTGTCTTGAAATTCAAGTGGGATAGCTTCTTGTGCCATAGCCAACTTTCAACTGAGCTTGCTTTGCTGAAGAGACAAGTAATGGATTCTGCATCTGTAGAGTTGAAGTCAGCTATGTACACATTTCCTTTTCTAAATCCAGTTAGAACCACTTTGTTGTCTTTCTTACTAGTGACAACACAGGCTTCAGAATTGAAGGAAACTGTATTCCCTCTATCACATAGTTGACTGATGCTCAGTAAATTGTGCTTGAGACCATCAACTAATGCAACTTCATTAATGATGACATTCCTTGTTGAAATCAAGCCATATCCCATAGTAAACCCTTTGCTGTCATCTCCAAAGGTTATGCTAGGGCCAGCTCTCTCCTTGAACTCTGTGAGCAGGGAGAAATCTCCTGTCATGTGTCTTGAACAACCACTGTCCAAGTACCATAGATTTCTTTCATTTCCCTGCACACCATAAAATCAATCAATTTGATTTTGGTACCCAAGTTTCCTTGGGTCCATTCTTGTTAGCCTTTCTCCTAGACTTCATTCCTCCTGCATCTTTAGACTTAGGTGAGTTTGAGTCAACCTTGGTCTTAGATGTAGTTGGTTGAGGTGTAGGGTTAGTCACAGAATCATTTAGCACATTTGTAAAATTATTAGGCATTGATTGTGCAAACATGTTATTCCATATGGGCATATTGTATGGCATTTGAGGCATACTACATGCAGCAAGATAAGGATTGTTAAAATATGGCATGTTTACAAAATGTGCATAAGGATTTTGTTGAGACATAACAGGCATAGCATGCAGAGGTGATGCAGACATATTAGGCATAGAAGAGGGTACAGTTATGGGAGTCTTCTTAATGGATTTACAATTAGCAGATAGATGATTAACACTACTACAATGCACACAGCTTTTTCTAGGAGCATACCTATCAGGTGTGTAATTGTTATGTTTATTAATTCCTACCTTCCCATTTCTGTTGGATTTTCTTTTAGATTCCTTTTTATCCTCAACCATCTTGAGCCTATTATTTAACTGTTCTAAGGTCATGTGCCCTACATTCACCTTACTGACATCTTTGGATGTGTTTGCTTCTTCTTTGACAAAGTTCTTTGAAGTTGAACCAAACTTTTTGTTGAGTTTCTTTAGATTCTCTCTTTTAGAAACATCTGCCTGTTTTAATTGAGGAACCTTCAACGGATGCTCCTTTTCTTCCTTCAACGGATAACTTTCATCATCCGTTGATTCCACATCCGTTGACAGCCCATCAATTAATTCTAGTTTCTTTTTATTTTTATTCCAGGCAGTTTCACAGAATGATTCAATTCCTTGGACCTTAGCAATTTGAGCACTTACATCCCTAGATGTCTTCCAGGCTTTAATCACCTCTTGCTCTTTCTCTAATTGATTGGAAAGTATTTCTACTTTCTTAACAGATTCAGCTAGTTCATTTTCAACAGATATACAATGCAACTTAGTTTTCTCTAGGTCAATCATCTTATCTTCTAGCAAAGCATTTCTATTACTTAAAAACAGATTGTTCTCTTTAATCCTACTATTTTCTTTAGCAAGAGATTTAAGAGATACACGCAAATGATACAATTCAGTAGACATGTCATTAAAGGCATCATTGCACTCTTCTTTAGTAAGCTGTGTTAAGTCAGTAGTGATTACCTGATTGCTTGATGAACTAACTTCATTTTCTTCAGAATCAGCCATGAGAGCAAGGTTGACATACTCCACATCTTCATCCTCTTCATCTCCATTAGCTGCCCAGTCCTTTTCTTGAGTAATGAAAGCCCTCTCCTTTTGCTTGAGCAGATCAAAATATTTCTTTTTCTAATCTACTTGTTCAAATTTCTTCTTTTCAGAAGTTGGCTTTCTGCACTCACCTGCAAAGTGTCCACTTATACCACAATTGAAACATTTGAACTTGGATTTGTCCACAGTGTTTTTGTGAGGTTTAGTGACTCTAGTGTTTTTCTTGAATTTCATCTTTGCAAATCTTCTGGACAGAAATGCAAGATGCTCATCAATACCATCTGAGTCATCTTGGCTGGAGTTGTCTTCATTTTCAGCAACTTGCTCTTTCCCCTTGCTTGATTCCTGACTTCTTATACCATCTTTGGAGTTTGATGTAGATCTCACAGTTTCTTGTCTGCATTTCCTCTCATCTTCAGCTACCAATGCAACTGAACTTCCTTTCTTTCTCCCCTTCTCCAATACCTCATCCTGTTCCAGCTCTAGTTCATAAGTCTTCAAGATTCCATACAATCTTTCAAGAGTGAAGTCCTTATAATCTTGAGAGTTTCTTAAGGAGACAGTCATGGGTTTCCATTCCTTTGGCAAGGATCTTAAAAATTTAAGATTTGAATCCTTCACCTGGTACACTCTTCCATACAGCTTCAGTCCATTCAACAGCTTTTGGAACCTATTGAATGTTTCATTTAAAGATTCATTTTCTTCAAAATGAAAGTATTCATACTGTTGAATGAGAAGCTGCATTTTGTTTTCTTTCACTTGTTCTGTATCTTCACACAGTAGTTGAACTGTGTCCCAAACCTCTTTGGCAGTTGTGCAATTTATCACATTATCAAACATATCCATGTTAAGACCATTAAACAAAATGTTCATAGCCTTCTTATCCTTGTGGACTTCTTCTGTGTCTTCCATTGTCCATTCTGCTCTAGGTTTTGGAATGGATTGACCAACAGCAACTGTGGCTGTAGCAACTGTGGCTACTTTGTGGGGAATGTGAGGACCATTCTCAATGCAGTTTACATAACCTTCATCTTGGGAGAGTAGATGAAGGTGCATTTTCACCTTCCAATGGTGATAATTGTCTTTGTCAAGAACTGGGATCTTTACTCCAATATCCTTCTTACTCATCTTTGTTAGATTCCAAGATCTTTAAACTCTTTGTATGTCAAGAGCCTGCTCTGATACCAATTGTTATTCCTAGTGGACTAACAATGAGATTTACAGAAGGGGGGTTGAATGTAAATCTCAAAACTTTTTCAGGTTTTGAGCAGTTTATAAAGTTGTGTGTTCAAGAAGAACAAGTGTGTGAATTGCTTTAAGCTAATACAGACAGATATATATTCAAGCACAAATGTAAAGAACACAACAGACCTTAAAAACTTTTCTGGTGGATTTGTTGTTCCACCAGAGATGGTATTTTTAGAAAATCTGTGATTAAACAATGTTGATCACAGCTGCATCCTAGTACAAACTAGATGAATTTTCTCTCAATATATTTCTAAACAGCTCTGGAAAATCTCTCTTCTAATTACTAACTTCTACTTGGTTTATATATTACCAAGTGTACAAGTGAAAAACAATATAAAAATACAGTAATAAAATAAGTTCTTCACTTGCTCCTTTTCCTGTTCACTCCAGTACTTTGTTGACTATTGCATCTTTGTACAGAAGAAGAACGGCTGCTTTTTCTGTTGTTCCTGAAATTCGGCTACCACATCTCAGTTGTCTCTATCAACCCATGTGCCTCTGTTCGTAGGTACAACTACCACTTATCAACGGCTAATCATCAGAACATCCGTTGAAGCTTTCATCCGTTGATGCACTCATCCGTTGAAGGATGTTATCCGTTGAAGCTTTCATCCGTTGATGCACTCATCCGTTGAAGGATGTTATCCGTTGATGACTTTATCTGTTGAAGCTTTAGAGACATCCGTTGAAGCTTAGCTTCTCATCCGTTGAAGGTCTTTAAATCATCCGTTGATACCACTTCACTTATACAAAATTACAAGGCATGAAGTATTTACAATTGGCCTTCCTATCTGCATATCATCTAGTAGTCAACATGACTCATAGTTTCTCTCAACTTCTAAGAATTACATTTTAAATACAGAGACTGAAATATGCTACAACACTAGACTTATTTCTAAGTAAAGCTACACCATCAACGGATAGCCAAAGTGGTCTTATCCGTTAAGGCTACAGACACTAAATTTCTACTTAAGTATTTTGTTAAACATATCATCAAACTAATGCACATACATTCCTAACAAAGTCTTTCTTGAAGGATACCTTTGAGATTGAGAGTCCATTTGCACTATCCTTCACTTCAAACGTTCTTGTGTCTACGATATTTTTTAGTTTTTTCTCTTCTAATGCCCTCATCCGTGCATAAATCTGATCGTTATTTTCTTGATGATCTTAAGGGTGATGATGTTGGCCATTGCGCCCAAAATTTCTATCATGCACCTGTTTGAACTCTTTTTCTAAATGTCGCTTCTTCAAGGATATTATTTTTGTCTGAAGTTGAGAATTTCCTTTATTTCGGCCATTTCAGTCATGATGGATTGTATTCTCATCACGTGCGGCGGTGTGGCTTAGTTCAGCTAACGATCACTGCTTCTGGAAACTTCAGTGCTCAGGTGAACGGGATGGGCTTAGGTAGAGCTTTCATCTCAGCTAATAGTGGAACGAAGATGTGTTGACGTCTCTCCTTTCGTGTGGTCAATGGGAGGATGATTGGCGTGGATATAGTTCTTTGCACATGGATGAAAGTTATTAAAAGTTTATATTTAATAATGATCTTATATGCTTCTGGCAGAAGGCTCCAAAATGTTAAGGCTAATTTCGTTAGGAGGTAGATCCTCAAAATTGAATTAAAAATCGGGTCAATTGTATAGATCTTTGATTTAGATTTTTCTGCTTTCGTATGTAACTAGCTTATAAACTGTGCAATGCACTAATTTTTATTTTTTAATTTTCAAATTTATCTCTCATGACCTCCTTTCTTTTTATTGAGAACATGACCTCCTTTCTTACTTTTAAATCTATTAACTCTAATATTTTTTTGAGATTTTTAATTCTAATAGATAGATATTAAGTAAAAATAATATATAGTTCATATTTCAATTATTTTGTCTCTCTCTTGAGTTCTATAAATTAGATTTTGACGATTTTATAAATCATGCGAAATTCACAAAATTATCGTTATTTCATTGATAGGTTACAAGTATTATCCGACTAAATTTATGTAGAGAGTGAAGAAAAAATACAATTATATATTTTTCATTGAAAATTTTATTCAATTAGGATACCTACATATTTGTGGTAATTAAGATCATAAAAATTTAATATTCCTTTATTTTATATCTAGCGGTTATCATATATTCATTTTAAGATCTAACGGTTCTTATTATATTGGCTAAGATTCATTTGGCTAAGCCTCCTTGGGCTGAGCCTACCGAGTCATGATTTATTGGGCTGAACCTTTAAGCTGACTGGTCTGAGTCTTTTTGAGCTTAGCTTGAATGGACCGAGACTCCTAAGCTGATATTTATTGACGGACCCTGTTTAGCTATACTCATTGGGTTGAGCAATGGGCTTTAAAATCTAAGAAAACTATACAAATGCACTTATATCTTCCTCACACCCAAATTGATTACATATGTTCGATCCATGAGCTTTCTACAAGTTCACATGCTTTTAACCCTACTATTCACAAAGAATAAAAGTGGCACATGACTCCTTGAGCCTATAGGGTATGAACAAGTTCCAATAAGTTTTTGAAACTATTTCAGGGAAAAACTTGAGCAATTCACCAAGTGAGAATCAGAAATTTATTTGAAATGAAATTATTCCCTTTTGTTAATTTCAAAATTGCCTTCGCATCATCCATTTTATGACTATTTTACACAGGTTTATTGAAGCACGCTGAAAATCCTTCTGAAAAATAGGTGTGGGAGAAGCAATGCATGGGGTAATCTTTCCAAAAAACCTATCAAATAAATATTACTTATTTTTCCTTCTGCAAGGAAAGCTTTCGTCCGAGCAACATTATATTTTATTAACCCGTTTAACTTTCCCTATGATGTTTTACTCCTCATATCTATAACTTATTTCTACAACTTATCATTGTATTTGAGGCTTTTTTAGGTTGCGTGTCTATTCACTACCTTTATGTTTAGGTCAACACGTGAAGAGAAATCTGCCATTAATGTTTAAGTTAACCTATGAAAGGACCTCTAACCTTTAATCCATGATCGACGCATAAATAGGTCTTTCACCTTCCCAATTTAAATTTTATATATTTTATGCTGGTGATTAATTCTCTTAGTACCTCTGAAATATAGTCCCATTTCTACCACATAAATGGTCTTTACCAACATCCAAAAATGGTGTTGTCATAAAAAACATTGCCTTATGTGGCATGAAATTGAAAATAATTATATATGGCAACATCATAATCAAATGTTACTATAAATATTGCCTTATATTTGCTATTCCAACACCTATACTGGTGTTGCTTTAGATCGGTAAAAAAATTAAAAAAACGGGGGAAAGAATCCCGCTCAAGTAAAATAGAAGCCCAGCCCGCTCAAGTAAATAGAAAGCCTATACTTTTTTTCAATTAAAACATAAACACACTCCTCTCCGCCCCAACACAAGATACTCAGTTTATTCATCTATTCATCGCCGCCCCTCATGGTCTCCCCTCATCTCTTTTCAAAGCACAGTCACAAGTTCATCGGCTCGGCTCTCTTTCAAAGCTTCACAGTCCTTTCTTTCTATTCAAAGATCTAAATAAAGGTAAACCCAGATTATAATATGTTAATATGTGAGTCACAAACCCTAATTCTTGGGTTCTTTAATATTTGTTTACAAACCCTTTTTTGGGGGGTTGAATTTGCTCACAAACCCTAATTGGGGGGTAGAATTTGTGTAAAAATCCTGATTTTGGGCGGTTTTAGTTTGTTAAATTTGGGGTTATCAATTTTAGAAGATTCTATATGTCTAGTATTTTTATTATTAGTGTTCTTAAGCAATAGTAAAGTCTGATGAAGGTGATGCAGTTAGTCAGATCTAGTCTTTTTCTCTATCTCAAGAGATGAAAGTGGTTGTGTATTATATGGATTTAGCTTATGGCTTGTTTATAATTGTTTATAATTTATGGGTTGAATGCTATATATGTGAACACTATATATGTTCCATGTAAAGAAGAAATCACGGTAGTTATAAAACCTTAAGCATGCCTTTTTAATGTTATGAAATGCAAATGTGTAAAAATTAGATACCAATTATATCATTGTAGAAGTAATTTTGATTGTCATTTAGCACTTATTTTTGTTTGGTTGGTGTTGCAGCCTGGATGAAATGGGAGCTCTGTGGATAACACTTTTGTTGAGAGATCATGAAACATAGCGCCTTTTCACAAGCATGTGGTTGCATTCAGGAGTTTTTTATCTTATTGTCAACCTCATCAACATACTCTTTATTGGACTGCAATATTAAAATATGTCAGTGAACTTCTGTTGGTTTACGACATCTGTTCAAAAGTTTCATTGTCATTTTCATTTTCCAATGTAATAAAATTGTATAAATTATGGATTTTCTGTGCAGGTTCCGAGAGAGTCCTTGCTTTTTGTGATTCCTGCATTTGGGGGCGTTCTTTCTTGGGAAGGAGAAGGAGCTCCATTTAAGAAAACGGATCAGGACATCACTTACCAGGTATCTCTTGAATTGCACTTTGAGAGTGGATTTATTGGATTATGCATATACATGATTATGTTGCGACACGATGATATAGCGCTTCAGAACTATGTGGGTCTTTTTTCTCCAAGGTATACAACACATACTTATGTGAATATTTTGTTTTAACCTACCATGACAGAATGTGCTCTTCTATTTGTAAAGTCCTGAGTAATTATATAACATTCCTCCTGTGTTTTCATGTTTATGTATAGAAATAGGGACACTAATACGAAAAATCTTCTAAAAGTAACTTTTTTAAAAAAATATCATGGATATGTTTTCAACACTGGAGGGAGAGATTTTTGTATTAGAAATTGATATGCTTCTTGTATTTCCAGAGCTTTGTTATTGCTTTGTTATTGCAGTGATTGCTATGGTTATAAATATTGAATTTCTAATCTATAATAATGGCTTGAATTCAGGAACCTATTCGACTCAACTCGGCAGTAAGCCTTCTGTTTGATGGAGAGTGCGGAAACTGTTAAAGCAACTTATCCTCTGGAATCTAACTCTATTTTATAATCTATTTTATTTACTAGGTAGATAACCATAATTTCTTCCTAATTTAACATATTTCAGATGATTTAATTTTAAAAAAATCACATATAAAGAGGTGGATGAATTTTAACAATGATATCATGGTCATTACATGTGCTTAAGTGCTATTTATAGCTATATTATAATGATTATGTACATAGATCGCCACCTGATTAGTCTTTGTGTTTTATGAAATGAACCCTGGCCTAGTTAAAGTTAATAGAGTATTAACAAATTACTACCAATGTAAGATGTAAAGATCGTATCATAAAATTCATATACATAAATATCTATTACAATCTGTAGATTGAGTAACTGCATCACTATATAGGATATCTCTTGCAATTTACTGAGTAATAAACTGCCACAGGACATTAATTTTATACGCATTGGCAGATATGAAGCTGTGCATGAGGAAGTTTATTGGCATTGCATTTCTGGTTTGGTCTTACTTTTATAACCTCTTTTCCTTTCTAATTGGTTCATTATTGATTTCTTATTTAATTTTAAATGCAGCAACAAAGTTGAACAGTATCAAGGACATTAAGAACAGGGTCCATGCAGTCAAAGATGGATCTTGCGAATCGCTCTCAGAAAAAAATAATGTTTTTGGTGTCTATTAGTTACACTTGCGAAGATGTTCTTCTTCGGGAACCTGAAACAGGGGTATGCGAATTTGTTATACATTAAGTCGGTTAAGTATGGAATCTTCTAAACATAAAAAATGTGTTTTATTTGTATAAGTTCTATTTTCCCATACATATATATATATATATCAAGGTCCACTTTTAGTATATATATGGTAAAATAAGAAAATGCTTCTTTCAATTAGTACAGGAAATTCATAGCACCAAAGATACGCCACAACATATGGTGTGGTCCCTTTTCTTGCCCAGGGCAGGGGTATGCAAATTTGTTAAACACTAAGTTGCTCAGTAACGTAATTGTATATTCTTTTTATTTGATTTTTATTCGGTGTTGCCTGCTCTTTACCGGACATCTCAGTAATCTCCTTTTATTAAATGATTATATATAATAACATATAATTTTATTTGACCATCCACCCCATTCTAATACCTTAACAAGTATTAATTTAAAGTTATCATAGATCTGATTTTTTAGAACTTGTGTATTTACTTCTTACTTTTGGAAATATACAGGATTCTGAGCTGGAGAGTAGGCAGTCACCAAAAAATGGTCGTGCAAGTGGAGAAAGGAATGCACGTCCTTAATACTTCTGCATCTCTTACTTATATCGTAATATTTTGTTATTTTTGTGATCAATTTATAACTATTATATTTATCATGTTTTGTTAGATTTTGACCGAAACATGTAATCTTATCTTGTATCATATGTTTTTAGGTCAAAATTGTTGGAATTGTATGACTTTAAAGTTTATTAAAGTATGAGTTTAAAGTTTATATTCGAATTAATTTGACATTGCATATCTTAGTTGGAATTGATTTATGTATTATTTTGATTTCTTTGGATGAAATTGATTAAAATTGTGAGGCCTTTTTAAGTAACAAGCTATTCAAAAATTACCACAAAAAAATGTTGCCTTTGCCTTATAAAGTGTTGGCAAAAATAATCCAATTGGTGTTGCTATAACATAATAAGGTGTTGGCAAAATAAGAAATGTTAATCGAATAGTGTTGCTATAAATGGAGAAAGATGTTGCAATAATAATCAAGTAAACATCAAAATTGTGTTATTATTGACTAGATGTTGTTGCCATAGAGTTAAAACTAACTTCAGTGTTGGTGTTTCTATTGAGTAAAAAATGTTGTCATAGGACTCCAAAGCAACATAATATGGATGTTGGCATTTTTTTCTAAAATGTGTTGGCATAACATCAAAGGCCATATGCAAATTTCCAACACCCACAAAATTGACTAAAGTGTTGCCTTATGCCCTATAGCTATATTTTTTAGCATTTTAACATTTTTTTTCGATGTTGCTGAAGACCATTTATGTGGTACCTTGACCACTCTTAGCATATAAAAACAATCTTGAAGATATATCCTTGTTAAACATTTCTCTTGTTAGCACTTCCACATATTAGCTTTCAATTGAGATTTTATGACTGAACTTTGCTTTCAAACATTAAACAATTAGATTTGGGATCAAATTATGTTTGATTTTTCTTGCATCATATGCTTACAAGCATCAAGTAATCTGATTCAGTAGATATCTTTTTGAACTATACATGCGCATTATGAGATAGTCTGTATGCCTTAAAATTTATTAAACCTCGACTTACCAATTTCTCATGTTTTGATTATGGGACTGTCATGGGCCTTCATGATCAAATATATATATATATACCATCAGTCCCTGGTATTTTTTTAGTCCATGAAATATGGGTCAAGAGCTTTATGTACGTGGCCAAAAACTCATTAGCCTCTACTTGACGTTAACAAGTGATGCAGTCAGTTGTCTTATCCTCCTGTTGTTATAAAAGTGTTGGAGAAATTTACTCCTTCTTCAGTCAAACACTACTAGAAATTTGTCAATAGACATCGCTTATTAGCCGATGTCTATTTAAAATCCAAGCGATGTCTTTGCATGCGATGAGAAAGGTAGGTGCATTACACATCGCTTATTAGCCGATGTCTATACACAGTTTAGACATCATTTTTCTTAACAATGTGATGTATTTTTTTTCAATGTATACCTTCACTATGGTTTCAGTTATTCATTCATATGTCATGTATATCATTTTAAACTTATCACATATAAAGCAATATGATACATTAACATCGAAAAACTTGTTAAACTGATGTGTAGCTTAACATATTACATCAGTCTTTTATCAGAAGCGATGTCGTACCTTTCTTTTTTTAATGAAACCGATGTCTTTGTGTGTGTTTAACATCAGTTCTTTCAAAATGTGATATCTATTATATTGTTTTACATCAGTCATTTCTTGTGAGCTGATATATGTGCCTGCTTATGACATCAGTTTATTGTATGAAATATCTTATTTGACTACATTTTACATCAGTTATTTTGTTCATGAAGTGATGTTTGTTTATTTTTTTTATTCATGAATCCCCTGTTTCAATCAAATGTCCAAAACCCAAACAAGAGTCATCCAAAAATATACCAACTGCCATTTTACCATTCCAAAACTAACCAAACCAAAACAAACGCAAAAACAAACATACATTCATTGATTTACCATAGATTATACAAATTACGTACATATATCCACCACCAACCAAAATTCATAATCCAAACAAACTACATAACTGCAAAAGCAAGTACTAGACATCCACCATCGATCATTTACATAGTTCATCCCAAACAGAAATACATCTGCTAAACCAGCTGAAGCTCTATATAAATTAAACATGAGTTGAGATGAAACCTCGGCAGCAGCAAATCTCATCTTTGCTTCATCTAGCTCTTTCTGTGATCCCCTGGACGATACCCAGATAGACTGCAACAGAAGTTTTTTTAAAAAAAACATGAGCTTTACTAGACTATTCATAATGTAAACATATCAGCCATTCCAAATATTGCATATTGGAAACCTAACCAGAACACAGTCATAGGCAAAGGCTCTGCAGAATCAACCATGTTGTACTCGACAGCAACAGATTTGCGGTGTATCTCTACTATTCCTGCCACAGCCATAGAAATGGCTGAGAGAACGAGTCCAACTCCTATTCTTTGGAGGTGTGTGACTCCAGTGGGAATCCCTGTGAACTTTCGGAGAATTGGAACACAGACACGATCATATATTGGGATTAATATAAACATAAACACTAGTGGAATGCCAGGGATTGAAGATCCAGGGACTTGAAAACCAAGAAGATTTCTGTCCATCGTATTACTCTGTTGAATGCTGAAAGTTTGGAGTTGAGCCAAACATGTATTCATGAAGATAGTGCTTAAAATTATCGAGAGCATCCGAATTAAAATTTTTGTTTCCTCGACTTGTGTCACAGTACACATTTTCCAGGGTCCCGGATTGTTAACAGTAGATGAATCTGTAGTCACAATAACTGCTGCGTGATCCAAGAACCTGCAATATAGAGAGATTAAATTTTCCGAACACTAAGAATCTCCACTAGCTAGCTAAGATGAATAAGAGTAGGCACCTGAATTGATTTGTTCTGTGAAGAGTCTCAGATTGTTTATCATGAACCTCGTGGAATCCTACTGCGTTTTTTGGCAGTGAAAGATTACGGTTTCTAATTGCAGCCACAAATACCTAGTTTTAGAAAAAAGCATTTGAAGTCATGAATTAGCCCCATCAAAATAATGGACATCAAAGTATATCTATCTGCAATTACAATGACCATGCATACATCCTGTGTAATTGTACAAAATGGTGCACACCTGCATTATTCGACTGAGTGGGCTTCCTTTTGGGACATTGTTCCTGTAGAGTGATCTTCCCATGCACAGGAACAAGATTGTGATTGCTACTGCAAAAGTAGACACCCCAAATCCCCAGTTCCAGCCTTCATTTTCACTAATCTGGACCAAGAAAGTGACACCAAAGATAGCCCCAGTAACAACAAAAAATAGGAACCAGTTAAAGAAACTAGAAAGGGTATTAGACTCTTCAGGGTCTGACTCATCAAACTGGTCTGCTCCCAAGGAAGGAAGCGCCGCTTTTAGTCCACCAGCACCAAATGCGACTAAATATAGGCCAGTGTATAGAATCGCAGCTTGGCTACTATATGCAGCCTCACATTGATTTATTAGTAATATCTTAAGCATCTCAAATATTTGCAGAATTCTGAAGATCCAGTGTAGACTATATGTATACAATTGATTAGAGAACTCTTAGAATGTAACTTATCATACAATTATTGTATCATTCAACTCAAGATGTTCATATTTCTATGTTATGCAAACAGCTAGATCAAATATGAAGAATTCCAAAAAGATTATGATATAGGGGAAAGTCTACCTGTATGGAAAGGACAACAGCAATTGTTAAGATCTCCTCGGAACATCCAAGCTCATCTGAAGCTAAGATCATTTTTGAGAACATTGGTTCCTACATAAAGTTAAATATTCTGAGTACTAGAAATCATGAAATCAGTATAAATTATGTTTACTATATGGCTAGGTAGGTGGTTTTGCACTTGGATAACAGAGAGAAGTGCAGAAATTATACCAGGCATCTCTTGTGTGTGTGCTCAGGAAGAAAGATAAAATTATTCAATTTTTTAAAAGAAATATATATTGCAACATACTAATGGAATTTCATTTATTTGGAAACCAGCTGGTGAAGTAAGTTAGGCATCATCATCAATTACAGAGGAAATAAAACTTGTTCTCTTAATCTCTGGAATCCCCTCTGTAGATAATTCATTGACGTAATACTCCTCTGTGTAGAGCCTAATATCGTATAGCTCAAATTAATATTATTCAACAAAGTCTTGCTCTCCAGCAAAATCAAAACAAAAACTTAATAAATTTACGAACAAGAACTCATGCAGTGATATTTGAGAAGAATGCCGAAGATGAATTATAATTAAATTCAACCATCCATTTTCAATAACAAAAACACCAAAGAGGTGGAACTTGGACATAATTGCAATAAAAACAACAGAGATATCCAGTGCCAGAGATAAGCTCAAAAAGTAGAAAGATAAATACATGCATATACATATGAAAGCGTAATATCAAAATCATGAGTTATCGAGCTGTTAAAACCTAGAATGATCAATCAAAGCTGAAATTACATATAATAAACACCTACCGACTAGTATTTTATTCATTAAGTCTAGTTGGATGATATAAAGGGAGAAATTATTCAAGACTCGGCCTACACAGGTAACCCCTAATTCAAACCAGGAGAGATGCTATGGAAGATATTCACCCATCAATCTATGAAAATTATCAACTCATATCACGCCCTGTTTTTCAAGATCTAATTCACTTCAAACTGTGCACACAGTAGGCAGAATTTGGACACAGTATCACACCTAAACCATTAAAATCTTCTTGATATTTAGAATAGATAATAATAATAGGCACAACTTCTAAAAAGAAACTATTGTCAATAAAATGAGAACTTCTCAGTTCAGCACCTATAACATTTTCCTGGACGTACTCTTCCTGCCCTTCCAACTCTTTGCCTAGTTGATGCTTTTGATATTGGTGCTACTATCAAATTTTCAACATCTGTAATCTGCAAAGTTGTAATCAGAGTTATGTTAAAAATCAAAGACAATGCTGCATATTTAAATATAATTTCATATATGATATATCACAACCAGAAACTGGAGATTACTCTAAGCAAATTTGTAACCAAAAGAAACCTACTGCCCAAAATGCAATATACTACATTTGAACTCTTAATGGCCATGTAGCATCTTTTCGACACTGACACAAACTGAATTATTCTGCCTAGGAAAACTAAGAATATCTGAATACATGTTTTTAAGATTATAATATGAATTAGTAAACAGACTAAACACAAATATATTTACAAACAACACAAACACAGATATATACAAGCACTTGTTATTACATGTAAATCCGTATTTTAACTACACATATAACTACACATGCAACAACTACACATTTCAATTTCACATGCATACATACAACTACACAAAATGCAACCCAAACATATATAAATAGATATGTAAAGAAGAATATACCTAACAAAGCAAGCTCCAAAATCCCAAAAAACACAGCAACAAACTCCAAGACCAAAATCCAACTTAATTAGCTCCGAGATTTAAGCTTTAATAAACCCTTAGCTACAAGATTTAGCTCCAAGAAACTCTACTCCTCACCTTAAACTTCAATGAACACACTTAACTCCTTAATCTTCGAATCTGTCACAAAAATTGAAACAGATGAGAAAAAAAAACATTTGAAAGAAAGACAGTAAGAAATTAAGAGATGAGTTGAAGAAATTGAGAGGTTTAATTGGAGATTCAAGGTCTAATCGGAAAGGGGGGAAAGACAGTAAGCATATATTTAAGAGTTCTAGGTTTAGCAGTCGAGAGAGAAAGGGGGAATGACTGAATGAGTTTTTGTTTTTGTGGAGATTATAATTTTTTGTTTTTGTTTTGATTTTGATTTATTTTTAATTTTATGTTATAATGTTATTAAAGTGAATGAGTGAATAGGCGGGATGGGGAAATATACTAAGGGGGAAAAAAATTTGGCTAAGGGCGGGGAGCAAAAGGGAGAAGCAGCGGGCTCTAATTTTTTAAAATTGAGCTTAGACGTCGGTTATTATGTCAACCGATGTTAAAAAAAAATTGGACATCGGTTTATATGTTAACTGATGTGACGTAGTTTTTAAAAGAACAACTTAGACATCACTTTACTCAAAAGCTGATGTAAACATACCAAAAAGACATCACTTTTTTTTATGTGATGTAAAAAAGGCTTTTAACATCAGTGACTTTTCTGACTGATGTCTAATGTGCGATGTCTAATGTTGATTTTCTAGTAGTGAAATAATGTGATGGAGTTCGGGTGCAGGATATGATAGCATTCGCGAGAACTTTCTTTTAAGTATATCTCAAACAGTTGACACATGGTCATGTCATTTTTCCCGGCCAATCTCAACAGCCTTTCAAATCGAGTGACATGCTCGTAGGGATCATCATCCTTACCATTGTAATATGATATTTTAGGGATATTACAACCAACCGCAGAGATATAATTATGAATATACCTGAAAAGATGAGATTGCATAGAATATCGAGTGGTCCTTCTATCAAGCACTAAGCGCTCTATATTGTTTAATTTTCTCACAACTAGCATGGCTATTTCGTTCATTTTCTCCTCATAACCATATTCTTCACCTCGATCATTGAATCTTCTATCTCTTCATCATGCTCTTGAAGAACTCTTCCCATATGTCCAACACTTCCATCATTTGACCATCATCATCCTGTTGACCATCATCACAAAGTCGGGATCGGTCTCGAGGAGGTGATCTTCCTCTACCTCACATATGGATCTTATCTCTGGATTTCTTGTATTCGTAAATGTGGCTTATCTGGGATAGTCCTTCTAGGAGGGGATCCATGAGATGGAGAGTCCCTTCACACTAAACTTCACTCCAAATGTTCTTGCTCTAGGGTATTTTCTCATTATTTCTCTTATAATGCCCTCATCCGCGCATAAATCTTATCTTCATCTTTTTGATGATCTTGAGGGCGATGATGTTGGTCTTTGCGCTCAAGCGTTCTATCATGCACCTGGTTGAACTCTTTTTCCAAATTTCGGCCCCTCAAGGATATTATTATTGTCTGAAGTTGATAATTTCCATTATTTCGACAGTGAGGTGGATTGTTTGCTCATCCCGTATGGCAGTGAGTCTTAGTTGTGGTAACGATCATTGCTTGGGCCAACTTCAGTGCTTAGATAAACGGGTTGGGCTTGGTAGAGCTTTCATCTCTGCTGATAGTGGGACGAAGAAGTGTTGCATCTCTTCTTTTATTGTGGTCAATTGGAGGATGATTGGTGTGATTATAGTTCTTTGAACAAGGTTGAAGGTTATTAAAAGTTTAATTTTAATGATGATCCTATATGCTTCCCGCTGACGGAGCCAAAATGTTAATGCTAATTTTTTTAGATTTTCAGCCTCAAATTGAATTTATAAATCGGGTCAATTGTATGGATCTTTAATTTACATTTGTTGGTTTTGTATGTAACTAGCTTATATACTATACAGTGCACAAATTTTTTATTTTCACTTTTTAAATTTATCTCGCATGACCTCCTTTATGATTTTTAAATATATTAAATTTAAAATTTATTAAGATTTTTAATTCTTATGCATAAATATTAAGTGGAGACTATGGGCTTAGTCCAAGACAAAATAATAGATACTTGTGTTTATGTATATAATAAAATTAGTTGAACAAGAAAAAATAACCCATCGTAAAGGCTAAGTATAGGCATTATGCAAGCACATAGATAATAATTGAGCCCATAAATTTCATCAAAATGCGTTTACCACTTATGATGCTTTTATACCCTTATGATATTTATATTCACAAAACAAAGTTAGTTAAACGCACGTACAGATATACATACTCTCATACAAAATGATTTAAGAAACTCTACACTTAACCTTATGTAAACCATTATAGTCATCCTATATCACTCTAATATTCTCCATATTCCATATCTAATATCATGTTGCCTATAAGATAAAAGGTCTTCAATTCTAAATTAAATTGATCACGTCTCATATCTTTTGCGGTCAAATTTGCTTTCACTTTCTTCTTACTTGTATGATTTTGGCCTGTCTTAACGAACTATATCTGTATTTGTTGAATGTGTCCATATCAACCTAACCCGTCATTCCCTTAATTTCTTCGAAATTGATTCCACACCCAATACTAGTTGTTAGGTAATGAATACAACACAGGGGGTGAATGTGTTTTGATTATTTTTAAGGCTTTTTGAATGTTTGTTACTTGGTGAGCAAAGCAGATTTGAAATACAGTAATATTATGTTAACTGATATTAAAATAATGCACACAATATTTTAAAACTCACTTAATTTTGTATTAAAATCAAGCTAGTGTTTTGCTACAAATTCTAGATTCTTTGTAAGGAACTCAGCTTCTTCCTTGAGAGAGTTACAGGTGATTCTAGATCTGTTTGATACATTTAAAAACAAAGGACCGGTGTTAAATTTATAAATTAGTAAACACGCGTTTACACAGCATGCAATAGAATGAACTAAACCCTACTTTAAGTTATCTCTAAAGCTTTCAATTTCTGGCTTAGTGTATCTTTGCAATTCCTGTTAATCTGTGACTTTTCTTTGTTAGTTAATCTTGGCCTTTGATCTTGTACTCTTCAAGTTGCTTTGTAGACTTTTCAATCTAAGTGATTAAATCATTTGTTGATTGATAATCTTCAATATTTAACTATTCTGCATTATGTACTTGAGCTTCATATCGAGATCTTCAGTTTGATCTATAGAAAACTGACACATCGATAAGTATAATGGCTTATCGAGATCTCTTAGTTCTCTATAAGTGTTTTGACTTGTCGAGGTCTCTAAGTTCTCGAGGTAACTTTGACTTTTCGAGATCTCTAAGTTCTCGAGATAACTTTGACTTGTCGAGGTCCCTAAGTTCTCGAGGTAACTTTGACTTGTCGAGGTCTCCAAAACTCTGCATGTAGAAATAACTTGTCGATATCTCTGAGATATCTATATGCATATTGACTTATCGATATCTCTGAGATCTCTAATGAAATATTTGACTTATCAATATCTCCAATCTTCATGTCTTCATTTAAACTTGTCGATATCTTTGAGTTCTCTATATACAAAGTGACTTGTCGATATCTTCAATCTTCATATCTTCATTTAACTTGTCGATATCTCTGGGACTTCTCGATAGGTCAATTTGGACTTCTCGATAAGCAAATTTGGAGTTCTCGAATGACTTCTCTGTATGACTTGATCTGTGACTTGTAGATATCTCTGACTTAGAACATCTTTCCTAAAATAGATTTATTCAACTCCAAGCTTCTTCACACTATCTCCGAGGCATGATCTTCTTGATCTTCTTCTAGAGTTTATTCTTAGGCTTGAGACTATTTACAGAAAAATACTCCAGTCTAATCTTTGACATTTTTACAGACTCGAGTAATACAATACAAAATAAAAATTAGATTTTCATAAAACTAATTCTTAGGTCTATCATTAGTCTTGTTATGATACAGGCATGTCTTGTACAATAATCTCTTCCAATTTTTGAGAAGATTGCTTATCACAAATTCATGCCTGGTAACAAGACTAACCCCAAGTTACAATGAATCAATATATATTACATAAAAATTGACAGAAATACAAGTATAACTTTTTATACATAAATTGATTACATGTGTTTAACAAGTACATTCATTACATGAAATCCTCATAGCCTGGTTCCTTTCTAATGAGGTCTTTAAGATTTACTAACACTTGAAGTTCCTCTATGATTTCAGTACCTCTTAGAGCTTCCACAAAATTGAGCCACTCATCTAATGAATAACCATTTAGGTAACTAGCTCTAAATCTTGAATATCTGCCAACTTTTATATCCAGAAAGTGTACATCCTTAGAGAGTCTGCTCAACCCCTTTGCCGTGAGCTCATTTGATCTTTGTTCAAGTCTTGCTAATTCTTCTGCATACTTTCTATCTTTTTCTTCCTTCTCAGCATTTGCTCTTGCATTTCTTTCATCCCTTTCTCTCACCTATACACATAATACAGCCTTACATGCCCTTCTAATAGTGTACTTATCTCTCATCAAGCTAATCACTTTTTTGAATTCTGTGGTTGTAAGTGTGTCCATTAGGTTGCTGCCAAGAAGAGTGAAGGTACCATCATCATAATATATCTTAATTTCTGTATAAGATACAATCCAGACTCTGACTATTTCGTTAGCCAGCTATTAAAAATATTCTTCATCTGTGATGCACCAATTTAATGGCAGAAAATCAAATTAATCATAACAATTTCAAATAGCCCTTTCAGTAACTTGCAGTTTCTTTGGTTTTCTTTCAACAGATTTGTAATGAGTTTTGACTGGTGCCTTGAATAAGGGTAGGTTTGTAATTTTCTTCATGGTGGATTGGCTGGATGTGATTGGTAATTTGAGTAGGGTATTTGCAGTTGGTTTGGACAAGAACTTGGGCTTTGAGGATAACGATAGTTGAATGTTTGAGCTTATAGGTTTAGTGGTTTGAACAAGTTGGATTTGGATTGACTGGACATTTTTCTTTGGTTTTGAACCATCCTCCTCCTTCTTCCTTCTTCTTCCTTCTTCTCTCATCACTTTTTTTCTCATCATCTCCCTTCTTCTCATCCTGCTTCTTTTCTTTGTTGTCAGTTGTCTTGGAGGATTGACTTGGATTTGAGGCAGAAGGTTTTTGATCATCTTTCTTCTGCTCATCATCATCCAAGTCATCCTTATTGTATTTTGGGCAACTTTGCTACAGGATCTCTCAAGTATTTCCCCAAAATCTTTATCATCTCTATATCTTCTTCTATCTTGTTCTTCTTGGCCTTCAATCCAGTTTCCAGAGTCATTATAAGCTTTTCGTGTGACATGACACAATGTCTGGGAACAAGAAAATTCTTGAGTTCCTTGGTGTTAGGACAGATGTAAGTCACTCCCTTATGTGGATAAAGGTATGCTTCTGGAAAAACAACTTCTTGAGCTTTTTGTAATTCCCTAAGCACGAGAGTGTCTTCATTGATTACTTTGTTGACTTTTTCAATGAAGATGTCCAATTCAAATGCCCTTCTTAATGTAAGAAAATTTAGGGACACCTGCATGCATCTATCTACATCTGAGTCATTGATGTTTATCATAGCTCTCTTTTCTTGAAAATTTTCCTTGGTCACCAATATCACCCTTATGAAATTTATGGTCTTGTTCAAAGCCCTCTTGTAAGTGATGAAGTTGTTGTTGAGAGAATCCCTGAGAGCCTTTAACAAATCTTCAAATTACTTGCTCAGACTTGGTCCCTCAGCTGCTTTGATAAGCCTCTCCATACCAACATCAACTTCAACTATTTGAGATTTGCCTTTATTAGCAGCTTGAGCTTGAGCTTGAACAGATGTAGATGTTTGGGATGATCTTAGTAGCCTAGCCTCAATCTCCCCCTTAGGCTTGTTAGCAGGAAGGATAAGAGGTGTAAGGATTTCAAGCCTCACAACTTCTGTAAGTGCAGGCAGGGGAATGTTGAGTGCACCCATGATGGCTCCCAAAGACACTGAATTTTGCATTTGTAGGTGCATGTGGAAGTCCACCAAGGTCTGGAAATCAGCCTGTTGACTTGCCACCACTGCTGTGAGTTGAGAGACTTGAGTTGTGAGAGACTCATTAGTTAACTATAAGGTAGATACTTGTAATTGAAAAGCCTGGATTTGTAAGTTTGTGGAGATAAAGATTGGTTGTTGAGTGCTTGAAGAAGTTGAAGTACCAAATATGGCTTGCACAGCTTCTTTGATTCCCTCCATCAAAAGAGCTGAAGGCTCATATCTGCTTTGATAAAGTTGATTCAACTTGAGTCTAGTGTCATCAGAATTTGTAATGTGTTGTTGAACCACTTCATGCAGAGCCACATAAGATTACCTTAAATTTTTGACACTGGCATCCACTGTAGTCAGATCAAATCTTGCCATCTAGTCAGTAACATTTTGGAATTTTGATTGGATCTTGGCTTGTGAAGGAATGATTTCATCCATTTTATCCCTCACCAACTTTCTGATCTTATCTTGATGCCCAGTCAAAGTTACTTGGAGTGCTTTACCAAACTGGTGAAAAACTTTGATTTGAGCCTTGTAGATTCATTGACTGCATCATACACTTCTTTTGGAGTGAAGATCTTGGAATTACTCCCCAAAATGGTGACATATTCATCCCTGAATCTTGCCAAGACCTGATCCATCTTCAATGTGAAGTCTTTATAAATCCAAGTATCCATATTGTCATCCTGCTCAGCTTCATTCACTATCTTCTGCTTTTTCTTTTCAACATCTTCATTATAACTGAACAGAATTGTCTAATAGTCTTGATTTGTCATGTATGTAGTGAGCATGTGTTGTGTGATGTTTGCAAGGCCTGAAAGTTGATCAACCAGAAGGTCATCTACCGTGGTTGGCTGAGATTGAGCATTTTCTAACCACTATTAGATTGGGTGAGATGGTTGTTGTGAAGGATTGGATGTTGAAGGAATATATGTGGGTTATGAGGTGGAGGGTTGATCTGTTATAGAACCACATGTGAAAGATGTCACAGTTTGACTCACAAGTTGAACTGTGGTTGTGACAGCTTGTTGTTCTCCACTTGTGGTGGGAACCTCCATTGGAATTGGAGGGGAGTTAACTAGGTTACTGACATGTACTCTAGTCTCAAACCCTTTTGTTTCTTTCAAAACACTATCACTTGAAAGTGATGTACTTGCCTCCCCCAAAGCAGGATCATTGGCAATTGAACTCCTAGCTTCAATTGTGAGTGCAATCTCAGCTAGGGTTTTGAGGGGAGTTGTTCCCATAAAAGAAACCTCCAATTTAATTGGAGAGGATTTAGATAGCTCCTCCTCAGGAGTACTACCTTCAAACCTTATAACCTGTGAGGGTTGATTTGCACATGAAGGTGCCTTTGTAACCACCACGGGGTTTTTAGTAAAAACTGATGAAACCC
Organism: Apium graveolens; assembly: GCF_009905375.1. Classification (NCBI taxonomy): domain Eukaryota; kingdom Viridiplantae; phylum Streptophyta; class Magnoliopsida; order Apiales; family Apiaceae; genus Apium; species Apium graveolens. The sequence continues at coordinate 267,130,298 of NC_133654.1, read as the reverse complement.
CTGTGGTTTTGTTGGTATCATCAAGATCTACCCCAGCATGTAGCCTCTCATCAACTAAATTTGGTTCTTGGGTGGTGAGCATAGTTTCTTGAACCGTGTCACTTGAAGTTGGCAACACTTAAGAATCAGATTCAAGTGTTTCATTGTATGAAGAAGAAATTTGAGAAATTAGAGTTTGGATTTCAGAATTGAGTGTTGGCAGCTCCCCCTGAATGGATGAGGTAGCTTCAAGAGATGTGATATCTTTGTGTGTGTCATCCTTATTTCTCCTTTCATACACTTGAATTTGTTCAAGTGATGGTGCAGACTCTGTACAGGGGGCATTAGGGTGGATTCTTTGTTCAATAGAGACACCCTGTTGAGAGGATGCCTCTAGAATCTATTTAAGTCCCTATTTTACAACTATATCATTTTGGGAGGATGCAAAGGTCGCTTGAGTGGTCAGCTTAGTTTGTTTCACCTTCTTTGTTTTCTTGACCAAGGGTGACTCTTGTTCTGTTTGGTCCTCACCACTCTCATTTATTATTGCTAAAGATGTCTTCTTTCTATTCTTTTTACTCACTTCGCCCTTTTGAAAGGATGAAGTGGTTGGTTTCCTAGCTTATAATGGTAAAGAATAAAGGGTCTCAGTATGGGAAGGTCCTTGTTGGTGTTCATGTGTTTGTTCTTCCACAGGTACATGAACCATTACGACATTAGATGTAATAGTAGACCTCATGTCAGGCATGGGATAAGGGTAAGTCCTAAATCTCTCCAACATAAATGGAGTGATTTTGAGACTTACAGTTACCTTGTTCTTTGTAGTAAGTGAGCCAAATGAAATTTTGGACACTTGCTTATAATTGCCTATTTTTGTCCTATATATACCATTAAGTAAATGAATGTCTTGAACTTTATGATTTAAAGTATACATTATAAACCTAGGGGAAAATATTTCCTTATCTCTTATAGCTAGGGGCATTGTAAGCTTGGTGCTAAGTTCTTCCATGATCAGTAGACCAACATTCAGGTGTTTGTTGTGAGCTATGGAGAACACCAGCTTCTGGACCACACTTGATATGTTGCCAGATCCTGTCTTTCTACAAGTGAAGGCCCTCACAACAGAATCAAACAAGAAAGACCATTCATTTCGTAGAAACTTCTTATTCATACTAGCTAGATTGATTCTTTCACTATAGTTGATGAAATCCATGAACTCGACTAGTTCATCCCGTGTTAGAACCTCCACCAAATTCTCATTTGGAATCCCCAAAGCTTGATTAACATCTTGCTCTTTAAACTCCACATGTTGGCCTCCAATAGAGCAATTCACCACCATAGACACAGATTTTCCATGCACAAATGTCCTCACTACAGTTGTTGTCCAGAATTCATGCAGAACATCCAAGTGAAGGATGAGATTGGCAGTTAGAGCTCCTGCAAGATAAGATTCAGACAAAAACTTAACAAACCCATTGAAACTGTTAGGAGCTCGATTAGCAATTATAAAAGCGAGATAGTTGGTTCCATTCTTGGGGATTGTAGCTCTAACATTGTTTTGTGCCATTTTAGAGGAGTAAATTTGAGTGGGTAAGAAAAATAAGAGAGAAAGAGTTTGAAACGAGAGAGAGCGGTTGAGAATTGGAAAAATTAGGTCACTTAGAGATCTCGAAAGCGTTAAGAGGTGTATGTCGAGATGTCTGGGTATTTATAGTAAAATGTAAATGACTTATCAAGAACTAAAAATGGACGTTTGGAATTTGCTTATCGAGAAGTCATATTTAGAGAATAGATACATATCAATATGTCATTTTCCTGACTCTTATCGAGAACTAGAAAATGACTTGTCGAGATGTCAAATAAATACCCAGTTTGTCCTGAATGGACAGAATTATTTCCAAATTTTATTTGAATATATCAAAATAAAATTAGAATAATTTTTATCAAAAGTATCATACTGAAAATAATTTATTAAATAAAATTATTTCATTCTGAGTTAAAGATAAGTTTAAATTATACTTGTATAGAACTTAAACCGGATTACTCGAGAACTCTACAATACTTATCGAGAAGTCATAGAGTGACTTATCGAGATGTCCATTCAAGAAGTCTAGTAATGACCTTATTCGAGAAGTCAATCGAGAAGTCATAATAACTTATCGAGATGTCCACGAGAAGTCTAATTAGAGACTTATCGAGAAGTTAAAATGACTTATCGAGATGTATTACTCGAGAAGTCCAAAACTGACTTATCGAGAACTACTTCGACAAGTCTTAAAATGACTTATCGAGAAGTCATTTATACTTATCGAGAACTCAGTTCTCTATATACTTTTGCTGCTTTTGAGATCTGACTTTTATTAACTTCATATATTGATAATATGAATCAACAAGGAGACCGTTTACTTAAAATTTAAAAAATTCCAAGTTACCAATTAGTAAAATGAAAAATAAATATGTAGAGAAATCTAAAATATTTATAATTCATATTTCAGTTAATTTCCAATTAAATCAAATTAATGTTGATTACTAGAAATAATCTGCTACAAAATATTAGTTGAGTTCTTTCCTTTAGGATGAAGAATTAAGCATACCAATTTTACCTACAAGTCTAGTGAAAGTAGTTTCATCAAAAGATTTAGTAAAAATGTCAACTAATTATTTTTCTGTTGGAACAAAAATTAGCTCAATGGTACTATTCGCAGCATGTTCTCTAATAAAATGGTACCTTACATCAATATGCTTCGTTCTAGAATGATTAACTGAATTAGTCATAATAGATATAGCACTAGTATTGTCACACATAATTGGAATTTTATATAACACTAGACCATAATCCATTAGCTGGTTTATAATCCAAAGCACTTGAGCACAACAACTTCCAATAGCTATGTATTCAGCCTCAACTGTGGAAGTTGACACAGATTGTCGTTTCTTGCTATACCGGGATACAAGTCTTTGTCCAAGAAACTGACAGCTTCCGCTAGTACTCTTTCTATCAACCCTGCATCCAACAAAATCTACATCTTTGTATCCAACAGCTTCAAAACATGTTCCCCTAGGATACCATAATCCCAAGTTTGGAGCCCTTTTAAGTATCTGAAAATTCTCTTCACATCCATCAAATGTGATTCCTTTGGATTGGCTTGAAATCTTGCACACAGACATGTTACAAACATAATGTTTGTTCTACTGATAGTTAAATACAGCAAAGATCCAATCATTCCTCTATACCCTGAAATGTCTACACTTTTCCCTTTCTTATCTTCACCCAACTTAGTAGTTCTAGACATAGGTGTGGATCATGCAGGTGAACAATCAATTATGCCAAACTTTTTCAATAGATCCTTGACATACTTAGTTTGGCTGATGAAAATCCCATCACTTCTTTGACTAACTTGAAGTCCAAGAAAGTAACTAAGTTCTCCCATCATACTCATTTCATATTCACTCTGCATGAGCTTTGAGAATCTTTGACATAGCTTTTCATTAGTATAACCAAATATGTTATCATCCATATAGATCTGGACCAGGATCATATCGTTACCATGCTGCTTGTAGAAGAGAGTCTTGTCTATTATTCCTCTAGTGAATCTATGTTTGATTAAAAATTCTTACAGTGTGTCATACCAAGCTCTAGGTGCTTGCTTTAGTCCATAGAGAGCCTAGAGTAATTTGTATACAAAATCTGGAAATTCTGGATCTTCAAAGCCAGGTGGTTATTGCACATAAACTTCTTCTTCCAACTCACCATTAAGGAAAGCACTTTTTACATACATTTGATACACCTTGAAATTTGAATGTGCAGCAAATGCAATAAAAATCCTTATTGCTTCAAGTCTTACAACTGGGGAAAAAGTTTCATCATAATCAATTCCTTCTTCCTATGAGTAACCTTTTGCAACCAACCTTGCTTTATTTCTGGTAACAATTCTATTTTCATCCATTTTATTCCTGAACACCCACTTTGTTCCAATTACACTTCTGTCCTTTGGTGCAGGAACCAATTCCCAAACTTTATTTCTTTTAAACTGATTTAGCTCCTCTTGCATAGCAGATATCCAATTAGGATCAAGTAGAGCTTCATCGGTTTTCTTAGGCTCAACTGGTGAAAGAAAACATGCATGAAGACATTCATTTGCAGTTGCACTTCTAGTCCTTACTCCAACAATTGGATCACCAATAATTGATTCCCTTGTGTGAATTCTATCCCATTTTCTGGTGTGAGTTGGTTGACTTGAGTTTTCTGCATTTTCTTCACCATTGGCATGACTTACAGAAACTTCTCCTTTTTCTCCCCCTGAGTTTGTGCCATCAAATTCAGGTATTTGAGATGAGCTTCCATTCTCCTAATTCACTTGTTCAGTTGTCTCTTCATCCATTCTATGATTTATGTTGATTTCAGCTTCATCCTCAGAATCACTATCAATATTGAGATTTTCAAATTTCAGGACCTCAGCTTCATTTTCATCAAGGCATTCCAAGCCTGGACACTTGTCATCATCAAAATTTACATATGTGCTTTCTATAATTTACTTTTGTTCAAGCACATAGACTTTGTAGGAAGTCCTCTCCAATGAATATCCCAGAAAAATTGTTTCAAAAACTTTAGAGTCAAATTTTCCCACATATTCAGAGTTGTCTTTCAACACATAACACTTGCTTCCATACATATGAAGATGCTTCACAGTAGTCTTTCTTTTAGATAATATTGAGTAGGGTGATTTACCAAGATTCTTGTTAATGAGATATATGTTTTGAGTATAGCATGCAGTGTTGACAGCTTCTTCCCAAAAACTAGTTGACAGTTTGGCATCTTGCAGCATTGTTCTAGCAGGCTTCACCAATGTTCTACTTTCCTTTTCAACAACACCATTCTATTGAGGTGTCCTAGCTGCTGAGAATTCATGAACAATGCCCTTGTCTTTGCAGAATTATGTCTTCATTATATTTGCATGCTCCTAATCTTGGCTCACTAATAGCCTTTTTACAAAGGTGAGTTAGATGATTTGTAGAGCCACATTTCTAACACTGTTTCTAGGAGCATCTGCAACAAATGCAAAGTTATTGCTTTTGTTTATCCCAATTTTCCATTTATGTTTTTCTTTTTTTTCCTGCATTCTCAGTTTTAACTTCCTTGATTGGCTTCTTGGGAGTTTGATCAACCATGGGCTTCTTCTCAGCTTTAGAAGTTGAAGTTATTTCTGTACATTTCTTTTCATTGTCTTCATCAGCAATTTCTTGCTTTATGATCAACACTTCTTTACTGAAATTTACTTCACATGCTTTGAATATAGGTGAACCAACATTTCTCAACATAGCTGGGACATCTTCACTTATAGTTATTTTTCCCTTATCACCTTCAACCTTTTTGTTGTTGTTCAATGCATCATAATCCAAGCCAATGGCTATGTTAGCACATGAATTTGGCTTGTTCTTCTCATGATACTGATCAACTAGCTGAGATGCATTTTTGAATGATTTCAGTTTTACCTCATTCTTTTCTAGCTTATCCCTCAACACAGATTCTATCTCAGTAGCACACTTTAACTTGTTCTTTAGATAATCATTTTCTTGATTGACAGTTTCAAGCTCAACAAGCTGCAGTTCTAGATCTTGTTTCTCAATCTCAAGCTTCTTATTAGCTTTTGATAACCTACTAACCTCTTCAGTAGCTGCTACCAACCTAGTGTGGATGTGGAAAATTTCCATGCTCATCTTTTCAACAGTCTCCTTATATTGACTAGCATTCAAATCAATAGTAGTAAGAGTTGGTGCCTTTTTTGATGAGGATGACTCTCCTTGCTCCAAGGCCATGAGTGCATAGTTTCCAAACTCCTCATCTTCATCATTGTCATAATCATCCCAACTATTTCCTTCTGCAATATAATTTTTACCCTGTTGCTTTCGTAGAAGAGCTTCAGACTTTGCTTCCAATTCAAGATAAGCCTTGTCCTTTTTTACTTTCTTTGGCTTCCTGCATTCTGTAGCAAAATGGCCCAATTCACAATTGAAGCACAGGATCTTTGATCTATCAACAAATCATGTTTTGTAGCCATTTTTGCCACTAGAGTTGTACTGTGATTTTCCTTTCCAGTTGTTGTCCTTGTTGGATGTTTGTCCCTTATTTTTGAAGAACTTTGGCTTCTTTACTCTAATGTTAGAGAATTTCCTTGCTAAGTAAGCCACGGACTTATCTAACTCATCCAGTTCATCTAAGGTATAAAATTCATCCTTTTCAAATTCAAGAATAACTTGCTTCTGTGGTTCCTTATTCTTTTGCTCATTGCTTAAAACAACTGGAGTCTGGATTTCTTGTTCATCATCAGATGACTGGATGTCATTAACCGCTAGAGCACTTGATTAATCAACAATTTGCCCTTGACCAGCTCTTAAAGACTTTCTTTGAATTATTTCCAATTCATAGGTTTTTAAGATACCATATAAAACCTCCAATGTCATCCTGCTCAAGTCTCTCCCTTCTCTTATGGCTGAGATTTTCTATTCTAAATGGTCAGGAAGGGTGAGCAAAAACTTCAAGTTAACCTCCTCAGCTTGATAGTATTTGTCATGAAGCTACAAGTCATTAATCAGCTTATTGAATCTTTCAAAAATATCAGTTATACTCTCCTTTGGTTTAGCCATAAAACCCTCATACTGAGATACCAAAATTCTCCTTTGGTTTGAACTAACTTCCTCTGTTCCCTCACATGGAACCTCAATTTTCTCCCAAATCTGTTTGGCTGTGTCACAGTTGATAATGTTATTGTACATTACATTGTCAAGTGACTCTATTAAAATCAGTTGCAAGCCACTATTCAAGGAGACTTTCTCCTTTTCAGGTTCAATATACTTTGAGAGATCTTTAGGGGCATAATGAGCTGGAATGACCATGTTTTCATCTGTAGATTCCTCAACTCTTTCCATGGGGGTGAAAGGGTCATTCTTGAGAATCTGAACATATAATGGGTTGGTCATCTTTATAAACATCAACATCTTCTTTTTCCATAATGTGTAGTTTGATCTGTCAAAGGCAGGAATCTTGATACCATTAATCTTCTGTGTATTCATTCTTCCAAGATCTTTAATCTATTTGCTTTCAAATTTTGCTTTGATACCACTTGTTAGGTAATGAATACAACACAGAGGGGGTGAATGTGTTTTGGTTATTTTTAAGGCTTTTTGAATATTTGTTACGTGGTGAGCAAAGCAGATTAGAAATGCAGTAATATTATGTTAACTGAAATTAAAACAGTGCACACAATATTTCAAAATTTACTTAATTTTGTATTAAAATCAAGCTAGTATTTTGCTACAAATTATGGGTACTTTGTAAGTAAAGAACTCGGCTTCTTTCTTGAGAGAGTTACAAGTGATTCTAGATCTATTTGATACATTTAAAAAAAAGGACCAGTGTTTACTTTATAGATTAGTAAACACATGTTTACACAGCATGCAATAGAATGAACTAAACCCTACTTTAAGTTATCTCTAAAGAATTCCATTTCTGGATCAGTGTATCTTTGCAAATACTGTGAATCTGTGACTTTCCTTTGTCAGTTAATCTTGGCCTTTGATCTTGTGCTCTTCAAGCTGCTTTTGTCGATTTTTCAATCTAAGTGATTAGATCGTTTGTTGATTTATAATCTTGAATAGTTAACTTGTCTACATTCTGTACTTGAGCTTCATATCGAGATCTCCAGTTTGATCTATAGAGAACTGAAACCTCGATAAGTATAATGGTTTATCGAGATCTCTTAGTTCTCTATAAGTGTTTTGACTTGTCGAGGTCTCTGAGTTCTCGAGGTAACTTTGACTTGTCGAGGTCTCTAAGTTTTCAAGGTAACTTTGACTTGTCGAGGTCTCCAAAACTCTGCATGTGGAAATAATTTGTCGATATCTCTGAGATTTTTATAGGCATGTTGACTTATCGATATCTCTGAGATCTCTAATGAAATATTTGACTTGTCGATATCTCCAGTCTTCATGTCTTCATTTGAACTTGTCGATATCTCTGAGTTCTCTATATGCAAAGTGACTTGTCGATATCTTCAATCTTCATATCTTCATTTAACTTGTCGATATCTCTAGGACTTCTCGATAGGCCAATTTGGACTTCTCGATAAGCAAATTTGGAGTTCTCGAATGACTTCTCTATATGACTTGATCTGTGACTTGTAGATATCTCTGACTTAGAACATTTTTCCTATAACAGATTTATTCAACTCCAAACTTCTTCACACTATCTCTGATGCATAATCTTCTTCCAGAGTTTATTCTTAGGCTTGAGACTATTTACAGGAAAAAAACTCCAGTCTAATCTTTGACATTTTTACAGACTTAAGTAATACAATACAATATACAAATCAGATTATCATACAACTAATTCTTAGGGTTGTCAATTTGATAAATGATTCTTGGTCCAATTTGGTAAATGATTTGGACAGGAAATATCCAGCCCTTTCTTTTCAAAATGAAAGGAACAGCAAATTTGAAGTTGAAGAAAAACATCAAAAGTTTTTAACTAAATTCGACTAGAATTTAGCTAAATGCGACCGAAACCAGTTAAAAATTTCTACTTTTTTGTTATTTTTTTATTTTTTTAACAGTTAGTACATATCATCTAAAGAGAAACTAAAACTGAAAGAGACTTTCATTATATTTCAAAAATTATTTAGGACAAAAAATATATAGAAATGATACAAGAATGTTAATAATCTCATTTGCTTACTCTTTTATTAGCTAAAACTAATATCATTAAGTGGGCAAAGGGAAGGAATGATCGCGACAGTTTCTTTCCATTAGGTAGCTAGCAAGGGTACAGAATGACTTCTGGAAGAAGCTGAGTACATAAAGAACAAAGCATTGGATCCCCAAGCATTTTCATATTAATGGTTGTGAAGTGATGTAAATATAGAATATAAAGAAGATACATGCACTGGGCTATATGCTTCAGTCAAATAAAGAGAATTAGCTTTACTGCAGCTCTATGTAAAGCTCGTATAAATACCAAGAAGAATCTTCTGTACAGTCAAGTGATTAGGGCACTGGTAATTAACAAAAAGTGATTAGGTTTGTTCAGTCTGTAATTAACAGACGAAATTGCTAGATTCTATTGGCAATAATGTTAGATTCTATTGGCAATAATGTTAATGCAATTTTGTACGGTGGGAAACAACAAGAATATTCTATCATATTAATTGATAGAATATCATATTAATGAAAAGATAAGTTCAATATTATGAAGTTGTGCAAATTTTTGAAAACATGAAAGTGACTTATTCGATCAGGAGAGTATAATCTTTTTATCTGATGCAATATTAATTGAGATATGGAAAAGTGACAAACAGAAGAACTAGAATATATGATTGCAAGAATAAAATATATAGCCTAAGAGTACTATTCGTAGTTGTACATAGTATCAACATTCACTGCAAGAAGTAGAGTCATTTTTTAAGGTTAATTAGTATTTTTGTCAAAATTGTCTCGTTTTTTGTAGTGTAACATTATGATTCATCCATTCTTCAAACATTTAAAAAAAATTATGAAAAAATTGATAAATTAAGGTAATTAGTAATATCTGCAAAACTAGAGATAATTGCATTTTGCACCCTCTTTTGGCCAAAATTCAATTTTGTATACCTACTTTCATAAATTGCAGTTTGCGCATCCCACTATTTTAAAATTCGTTTCAAGTTGCACCCTTTTTGCCAAATTCTGTCAATTTTTTTGACCAAATTATTGTCTTCAAGAACATATATAATCTATTATTGAAGAGAAAAGATGAGATATATTATTGGAGACAGCAATTAAGGCTAAAAAATTAGGCAAAAAGGGTGCATGTTGAAGCGAATTTCAAAATAAGGGGATGCAAACTGCAATTTATGAAAATACGTATATAAACAAAATGTAATTCTCTAGCGAAACTAATTAAATTGTGGATACTCCTTGCTCTTTTTTGATAATTAGAGGCGACCTCAGTGAATACATTTTGGTCGGATTCTGGTCCCACTATTCCCACTATTCCCACTATTTTTTTGTAAAGGTTATATTACAAAAATTCAAGTATACACCGTTTTTTTCTCTTTTTTTCTTCGAATTAAACTATTATATGTTAAGTAATCAACGTCCATCTAAAACGTTAAGAAATCCAAGTAAGGACATCTTATGCTTGTGCCTATTTGTTCAACATGTGTAGCTAGTAGAATACATCAATACCACATGCTTCTAAAAGGTGTACTTGGTGTATATGCTTCTATAGGTATAAAGCATATGTCGAGTGTTAACTTCGTGGCACTTTCATATCTATCATAGCTTAGTTAAGCTTCAATCTCTCTCTAGCTCTATATATATAATGACTGCTAAAAAATTTCTTAAGGCCTTTTTAAGGATACTCTTACTGGTAGGTTTTGTATCCTTAATTGTTTTGGCTGGAGTGCTGGAAAGTGGAAAATTCGAATCGAAAACACTGATTAGCTACTCCTGGCAAGGTGATAATGGTGTGAAGCACAGGAAGCTGATGGGAGAAGAAAACTATGGTGTTGATCATCCCATGTCTGATCTTCACTTCATGAGCAAAAGAAGAGTGCCTAATCGTTCTGATCCCATACATAACAGGTGCATTTTTCTTTTCAACTTTGCTTATGTAACTTATAATTATGTTTTCTTCAATCTTATATACATTAGTTTGTTTTTAAAACTTTTGGTGTTGTTGTATGATGCTCTTGTTCTTCTTAATTGTATGTTTGAGTGTACCATGTAGCTTAATTGTATGCTCTACAGCCTATATATCGTTGTGAATTTGATGGTCCAAGTGTTTATTTGTCATTAAATAAACCATGTATTCCTCCTACCCATGCAAATAATCTATTTTTTAAAAAAAAAACAAATTTTGAGGTAAGTAAAAATCGAATCCAACCCGAGAACCGGAAGACAAGAGATAAGTCTTGATCCAATGAGTTATCTCATGATACTCATGTATATATCTATCTATTACTATTATTATTTTTAAAGCCTAATTAAACTCCCTTCTTTCAATAAAAACATTTGATGTATTATTTCTTTTTTATCGTAGACAAACCGCAGCCGCTACCCTTCGGGTACGCACTGTATAAACCCTACCGGCTCGCATAATATTTCCTAAAATATCATATTATTTTTATCTGATTTTAATAGACCCAGCTAACTTGACCGGTTATTCTTCTTTCTTTACATTTCTTAATTTCTTGATTTTTGAATTTCACCGTAAATATTAACAATTGAATGAAAACGGAGAGAGTAAAACTTATATAAACCTAATTACTTACTTGCATATTTATGATAATGTGTAATTTTCTAAAATCTTTTTATAATTAAACCTAGCTTAGATTTCAATATTTATACATAGACATGTAACTTGCTTATCAGTTCATGTAAGTTTCATATTTTTTCAGGAGAGCTGGAAATTCTGGAAGACCGCCGGGCCAACCATAGTTACCGGAGTTTCCACAGTATCTTATAAACATTTTAGCAAGTTGCAGACTGTATGTATATATCAACAGATTGAATTACGTCTCTGTAGATGAAAATCAAATCTAGTGCAGTATATATAAATAAATAATTAATAACATAAACTAAAAGATATTATAGCAGACTACTTCAAAAATATGCTGGTGTTGGCCAGGCATAGACATCATTATGGATTGGATTCAGTCAGCATCAGGACATAATCTATCCGGTTATCGTACGATTTATGTCGAGAGTTCCAATCTTGTATAAATTGTACCCCATGTACAGGTAAACATTTATCAGCTGAGGTACAGTTACCTTTTATTTCTAGGACTAAAAAAAGTGTATTGTTTGACGAGGCTGCATTTTAAAAAAATAATAATAATAAAGTCAGTCCACCGATTAAAGCTCTTTTTTTGCACCAGGAAAAGAAAAGGTATTGGTATCAAATTCTTTAGGGTACTGTTTTTGTCCTCTTCCCCGTCAAAAATCTTAAAATAAGCAGTATTATATGTGATTTTTAATAAGATTGAAATAAACTATTTTATGTCATATATCATTAGAGCAAGTCCAAGCAATACCTTAAAACATGTCCTAAATCAAAATTTAGGAAAATTGATAAAACCATAGCTCCAACAGTGTCCTAAACATGCCTGAAACATCTTTCAAGTGCCTTATTTTTAAGACACCACAATACATGCTCTATTTTATTTCTACCAATAAAAAATTTGTTTCCCTCTTTTTTTACACATCTATCTCCTCTTATCTTTGCTCTTCCCTCCAATTTTAATTCAAATATATTACTATTTTAATAATAATGCATAACTATAAGATAAATTGTTGGAACTATATATCAAACTAATGTCTACGAGGCATATGTTAGGACATTGATGGACTTACTCTGAGTGCTCCAACACTTTATAGGGATGTCAATTTTATCACAAGACAGTTCCTACACTTTATTGGGATGTCAACTTTATTACATAATCAATTATATTATATATTCTTTTTTTTATACATTAATTTTGGCGTTAATACAAGCTAAGCTGAATATTCAATAAATGAGTTCGAAAATTTTCAATCAAGTTAAGATGCCCGTTTAAATTAGATGAGTTCAAATTTCTGACCATACGTAACTCGTTAAAAAACCAACGAAATATAATCTACTCAAAATATAAATGAGCCTAATTTAAACGAGTCGACGGAGTAAAGCTAACAAATAAAAATTAAAGAATTATTAAAATTCAATTTTAAAAATTTATAAATTATTTCTATATAAATTTTAAACAACTTCAAGCTGATCGAACTCAGATTTCAAGTTCGAGAGTTCGAGTCAAGTTTTAACCGATTTTGATACATGCTCGACTGGGCTATTAACTAGAGAAGTCCGAATTTATGCCCAACTTCAATTTGTATACGAGAGATTAGTTAAACGAGTTTGAGGTGTTCGTAAGCAGCTCGACTCGAGTTACAATCTTAAGCATCCTTCATGTTATAAGATTGATTATTCGTTTTATGAAGGAATACGAGAACATGATTCGTGTCATTAAAAATTACGGTGTCATTTTCATTTTCATTTTTTTGAGCATGTAAATAAATATGATACAAGAAAATTTACAAATCACTTCTGATATTACCCCTTTTATGTTAATTACCCGTAATAAACTACGGGGTGTATTCAATTGGGATTTTGAAGGATTTTTATGGATTTTAGAAATCATGGGGTATTCAATTTGGATTTTGAATAATCCTTTAAAATCTGAAGGTATTCAACATGGATTGGAAAAAGTCTTTTAAAATCTGATTGTATTCAATTTAGATTTTAAAAAGTCAATCAAAATTTGGTGGTATTCAATTTGGATTTTAAAAAATCCATCAAAATCTGATGGTATTCAAAAATCCATGGATTTTCTTTTATTTAAAAAAGTTGTGGATTTTGATGGATTTGCTAGTACATTTTTAATATCTTAAAATCTCTTCAACACACATGAGATTTTGATGGATTTCTAAAAAACTCCACAAAATCTGCAAGACTTGTATTGCAAGACTCTACAAGATTTTGGATCAACTCCATCAAAATCTACGAAGAATTGAAATCAACATAAATCTTTTAAAATCCATATTATTAATAATCGTTTATAATCTGAAATGAATACACCCCCTAAATAAATATTACAAAATTCATTAACTAACAAACTACGCCCTATCATTAATATATATATATATTATATTATAAATAAATGATGGTAAATATCCCTGACAAAAATAATGATAGTAAATTTCACCGAACAAGATAAACAAGTTCTCACAAGTCATGTATTCCAGATATTCCTTATATTTATCCGTCAAATTTGACAATTTTCCTAGACCAATTCTTAATTTATTATTTAAATCTTATTTATTTATTTATTTATTTATTAAATAGCCAGCTGCAACAAGAATATTAAATAATTTTTTCCCAAATTTACATTTCATTTTCATTTGAGTTTCATTTCACTCTTTCTTCCCTGTCCTGTTCAATTATACATACAACACACATATATGCTGTGTATATCTAAAACCAATACATACAAAATGATCGATTTTGAATTCAATTAGCTAATAAATTCTCACCTTTGTATATGCATATACATGTATTCATATACATATATGTTGATTAGGTCTTAGATCTGTTAATTTCAAGTTTTTTTTAGATCTCGGCGAGAGAGAGAGAGAGCGAGAGCGAGCGAGAGAGAGATAGAGAGAGGGAGGATAGAGAGAGATATATTGAGAGAGGGAGAGAGAGATTGATAGAGAGAGGAGAGATGGCGTCGCACGGAGATCTAGATCGACAGATCGAGCAATTGATGGAGTGTAAGCCTTTAGCGGAAGGAGATGTGAAGAAGCTGTGTGATCAAGCTAGGGCTATACTGGTTGAGGAATGGAATGTGCAGCCTGTGAAGTGTCCGGTGACTGTTTGCGGTGATATTCATGGTCAATTTTATGATTTGATTGAGTTGTTTCGTATCGGTGGAAGCTCTCCTGATACTAATTATCTTTTTATGGGCGATTATGTTGGTAAGATTTGTAATTTATACTGTGTTTGTTTGTGGTTTTGTGTATTTTGTGTGAATTTACGGTTTAAGTTGTTAGCTTGGTGAATTTGATATATGTCCAATTTTAGAAGTTGTTAGCTCGGTGAATGTGATTATGTATGTGATAAATTTTGTTGCCTTGACAATTCGTAGTTTATGCAATTTTTGTGAATTGAAGGTTGAAGTGGTTAGCTCAATAAAATTGATTATATATGTGGTTGAATTTGGTAAGATTATTAATTGATGTTTCTGTGTTGATTTGTGTGAAATGACGGTTGAAGTGGTTAGCTCGATAAACTTGATTATCTATGTGATTGAATTTGGTAAGATTGTTTATTAAAGTGTGTGTCGATTTGTGTGAAATGACGGTTGAAGTTGTTAGCTCAATATATTTGATTATATATGTGTATTCGTGAAATGAAGGCTGTAGGGGTTAGATTGAGAAATTTGATTGTGTATGTATGTATGTATGTGAATTGATGGTTGAAGTGGTTAGGTGTTTCATGTGATTATATGTGTGTGTGTGTGTTGGTAATTTGTGTCTATTGAAGTTTAAAGTTGTTGGCTTTATGAATTTGTTCATATGAAATTGAGAAGTTGTTGATTTATGCAATTTCTGTGATTTGAAGGTTGAAGTGCTTGGCTGTGTTACGTGATTATATGTTTCGGATACATGATATATAGTGTGTGTGTGTGTGTGTTGCTATTATGGGAATTTATGTAGTTTATGCATGTATGTTTTGAATACCTGATTGTTTATATGGTTATTTGGAGGGCATGTTGCAGGAAAAATAATTATGTTTTTAGAAGAAATGATGTGTATATATCTACGGGAATGTTTTGGTTTTTGCTTTACTCTTATAAAAATTGGAAATTGGATTGAAAATGTGATGATTTATTTTACGGCTAGGGCAGATAAAATTATGACCTGCATTTTACGTGTGCATAAGTCCAGTGTAGCTAGCATTTACTATTTTTTCTATATGTACACTTGTATAGGAAGTTTTGGTTTAGTTTGTGTTACCGTTGGGGTATCTAAAAATTATGAACTGGATTTTGCTTGTGCATAACTTCAGTATTTACTATTTCATAAATCATAGTGCTGGTTTAAATGTATGATACTTTATAGGGCATAATTATGAAGTTGTAATGTTTTTCAAGTTTGGTAATGATCAATTAATAGGTTTTTTTTGTAACTTGATGATCAAACTGTGAAAAAGAAATCTTTGGTTTACAATGCTTATTTCTTTGCACAGTAGGTTTCTATACGTTGAGTTTCTTCCTTAAAAATACATGGACCAGAACCTATATGCATTTAAGTAGACACTTACTTAGTAACTTACTATATAAAAGCTGCAACTGTTGGAGTGAGGGTTTTGGAGTGGATTGTATTCTAATTTTGTTGTTTAGAACATTGGTGTTTCTTTTATGTCAGTTAGGGTACAACAAAACCTACTATTACTTATTGTGGTGTGTGACAATGATAGCTGCCGCGAATTAAGGATTAGTTGGTACCCCGTTAGCCCTGACATGTCATCACTGGTAAGTCAAATTTATGTATGGACCAATTGAATTTGTATTTTCGACTCCAGCACGCCTTTATATATCAGCTGGTATTGTCGTGAAGTATTTAAAGCTTCTTGTCAACTTTTGGCCTTTCTAAAGAATAAAAATGTCTTTTCTAAAGGAAATTTACTACAAATATAGTCATACAATAGGTTAAAATACTTATTTGATAAATTACTTCCAATCAGAATGCTTCTTAATTCTTGGAGAAAATGTTATGCTTCGTCAAGCAACTGTAATCAAGTGATTAGGTTGATGCTGTTTTATAGACCACTGTGTTTGGGTCATTTGTGAACCTTTTACAGCATCTGTAAATTGTAATTAACTAATTACATTTACACTTAATTCCAAATAAATCTATATGTATGTAAAAGGTAAGAGTTCTGTTCCATGTTTTACAAATGACATACTACATTCACTATGTTCATCACATCATGCTTGAGGGGAGATATCCTTTTTGGTTTATTAGAGTTTTAAATTGGATAGTACATAAGAGTATAATTTGGCGTGACATATAATTATTATATTAAACAGTTAAGTAGTTGAATTCTCGAATCTCCATCATGGAGATTCTTTTTTGGCAGTCAGATCCTTTCACTAGGATCTATGTGTCATGATTCGGAGTTTATGTTATGATTGTTTGTGCACTTGATAAGAAAGTGAACTGATGAAAAGTTATCATAGTTTAGCAACAAAGTTTTTCAATGAAAAAATATAGGTGGTTTAATAATAATATGCATCTACTCTCGTCTGCCTTATTTTCTTTGTTCATTTTATAAATGCAATTCAACAGTCTTTGGGACTGATAGTCCAAACAGTTGGCACTGATGACGAGATTGATGGTTCTAATATAATGTAATACATTGTATAACAATATGTAACAAAATCTTCGTGCTTACTATACGTAAGAAAAGCTATAGGAAAATTGGTACTGCAATTATTCTCATGAATATTGATTCTGTTCCGTTGTGGAATAGAGTAAATTTTCCATTAAATCACAATATATTACATAAGTTCAAGTTTCATTTTTCGTTTGACTTGTTCGTTTCGTTATGTTGAGAAAATCTAATCATCCTTAATTTTGTAGATCGAGGGTACTATTCCGTGGAGACTGTTACCCTCCTAGTGGCGCTTAAAGTTCGATACAGAGATAGGCTTACAATCCTCAGAGGAAATCATGAAAGCAGACAAATTACTCAAGTGTAAGGCCTTTTATCAATTACCTGTGGCCATGATGCAACATCTTATTCCGTCAATCGATTATAGGCCTTCTAATAATGTTCAGTATGTAGCTGGTTAAACTGACCAAAAATGAAGTATCTAGCTGATTAGCTTGTTTACATAACTTCACCATTCTCTAATTATATGTTTCATGTTCTATCTATCTTGAACTTCAGGTATGGTTTTTATGATGAATGCTTGCGGAAGTATGGGAATGCTAATGTTTGGAAATTTTTTACTGACCTCTTTGATTATCTACCTCTTACTGCACTTATAGAGAGTCAGGTTTGTGATTCTTCAACTTTAATTTTGTGTTTTTTTTATGATCACATATTATAACATTATTAAATTGATAAATTTGTAGATATTCTGTTTGCATGGAGGACTTTCACCATCTCTGGATACTTTAGATAACATCAGATCTCTGGATCGTATACAAGAGGTACGTTAAGTCAATAATAGTTGCTATGTTTGGGATTCGTATAGCTTGTGGCCATATGTAGTGTGTTTTTATCCAATCGCATTATATTATCATGGCTATTGTTTTCGTATCACAACTTGTTCTTACCCTGGCATAAATTTTTGTAAATGAAGACCCCCAAACACTGTGTTCCCGAGTTTTTTACACAGAAGAAAAGAAAAAAAATAACGAAGAAGAAAAAAGAATTTGTATACATTTCTTTCACATGTTCCTGAGTTTTTTTCGGAAAAAGGAAAGTAAGAATTTGATGAAATAGTTGACAATTTTATATTTGTAAGTATCCTTTCTCTCCAAAACTTTCCAGTTTTGGGTGAAAATTTTTGGAAAGAAATTGACTCTGATTTCTCCAGCTTTCTTTTCCTTTTCTTCTATAAAAAAATTTAGGAACACATGAAAGAAAATTAAAATTATTACATATCTTTCTCTTTGGTCTCTTTATAAATTAATATAAAATTCGGGAACACTTCGTAAAGATATGTATTATATGATACGCTCACTTTAAGAGTGGCTGCTTCTTCCTCTTCTTGTTTTAGTTAGACATCAAGAGCTCTTGTATATACTTAGCGCTATGTATTTTTGGCTTACACTTCCTGTCAACCTCTTATACTTTCAGTAATTTCATTTTAAGACCTGGTTACACAATTATGTGACTGTACATGAATGCTAGGTTCCACATGAAGGGCCAATGTGCGATCTTCTATGGTCTGATCCAGACGACCGGTGTGGCTGGGGAATATCTCCACGTGGGGCTGGTTATACCTTTGGACAGGATATAGCAGCTCAGTTCAACCACACTAATGGGTTATCTCTAATTTCTAGAGCCCATCAGCTAGTGATGGAAGGTTTTAATTGGTGTCAGGTTCGTGAACTGAACTGTGGATGGTTAAAGACTGTAAAAAAAAAAATTATATAACTAGTTCTCCTCTCCTTTTGTTTCTCAGGACAAAAATGTGGTGACAGTATTTAGTGCTCCCAACTACTGTTACCGCTGTGGAAATATGGCAGCAATTCTGGAAATTGGCGAGAACATGGATCAAAACTTCCTTCAATTTGATCCTGCACCTCGGCAGATTGAGCCTGACACCACCCGTAAGACTCCTGATTACTTTTTATAAGCTCATTCAGGTACCAGCCATCATCTCGATCCCGGGCTCCCATTGCATCTTGAAAGAGCAGTTTTTGTTCGAGTTTGTGTCTACATTCTTTTACTGGGAATAGTTCTGCTGCTGACTTCGCATACAAGAAACTCATGGGAAACCTGACAGATTGCAGCAGCCATTTTGTTATGTATATTGTCCAAGATTACATAAAATGTTGTGTTCTTTATTGTTTACAGTAGGAGGAGTCATATTTCAGTTGGATTTTTGTTCTTAACCTTTGTATCGAAGTTCTATAATTTTGATCGGATGATTATGTACATGTTTACACCAAGCCCCTGCAGGTTGATTCGGTAAGTCAACTAATTAACCAAATTTTTTTTCATTTACAGAGAAAATCTTTATGTTCTTAGGCTTCTGTTTGTTTGGCGTTGATTATTTACAAAAAAAACTAGTTTTCTTGTTTTCTTGGGGTTTGATTCGTTGTTTTTGCAGTCGCATGTAATTTTAAAGACTTCAAAAGATTTTTATTACATGGGAGAAAAGTACTATTGAGATCACATTTTTATCGAAGATCACCTATATTTTGTAATCAAAATATTATGAAATCTATTATTTTGTGAATTATGTTTTACGAATATAATTCATCAAAATTGTTGAAGATCATTTAAGTTTAATAAGTATATTATGTAAGTTTTATAATTTGAACAAATATTTTGTAAACTAAACATGTTTTGTAAAAGATGGAGTCATTTCAGTTCATAAGTAGTTTTCGTGGACTCCAATAAAAATACGGTCTCCATAAAACTTGACTCCATTAGATAGAGTCATTTTATTTATAATGTTTTCGTATATTCTCGTAAATTTTTCATTTTTTAATTTTCATTAATTATAATGTACAAAATAATATATTATCTTTCAAATATTAAAAAGATATCTGAACCAATTATATTTTATTTTTATTTTTGAGGTAGGAAGATTATTTATGGAGCTATCTTTCACATCCACTATAAAATCCGAGTAAAGGATCAAAAGAACTTAATTTGGGGTAAGAGTATAGAGTTTTTGCAAAAAATTGAAGTAAACAAATATTACACTTGAAACTGTCCACGAGGGACTGCTCGAGTTTATAATCTGTACTCGACACTACATTGGAGGTTACATGTGTATTTACTTTTAACATTCTAATATAGCCAACATCACGGCAACAATGAGCTGTTAAACGTTCAGTATATGTAGTTTCCAAGGTTTAGAGAACATTCGGATCCGAGTGAGAGGGAAAAAAATACGAGAGACCATGCCGCTTATATGATTAACTACAGCTAAAACCTTGAACTGGTTGGTACTCTTACTGCTCCTGAAACAGAAACATTTCCCTTTCTTTTGAAGTACACGAATGATCCGCTAAGCATCAGCAAACATAGCATAATTCCCTGCAAAAGAGTAGTTACAAATTAATAATCATAAAAAAACTAACACTGAATCAAGACGCAAGTACCTGCAGTAACATGTTACAGTGAACAAGACATGATGGCGGTAAGAACCAATATTATGCAGTTACCTGTGGTGGCCAGAATTTGTGTTGAGAACAAAGGTCAAAACATCCAGTTTAGAAAAAAAAACATATGGTAACTAGCAACATGCACTAAAAAGATCTTCGCACATGTGTTTCGGATTATGGTCTACAATGTACCAAATATGGGGAATATTGACTGGAGCAGTAAGTTATAACTAGGTAAAGAAGATTTGGCTCATCAAAAATATAATGGAAAAGCACGAATAAAATGAAAGAATGATACCTCAAATCTAAGTACTGATATTTTCTCTTCATTAGTTGCTGGTATACAGCTTCTGTATGTGATGTATGAATCTAACCCACTCCCTGATGTAGATGAATCACCCAAAAGACTTCTCTGTTTATCCGAACTAGACAACTTTTCTCCGTCATGCAACGTCACCTTGACATTCTCATGCATAGTGTCAAGAGTAGAGCGGCCTTGTTTCTTTTTGGTGTCTTTTTCTTTAGAAGCAGCTTTACTTTCCACACATTTTAAAGGTATACGATAACCAGTTTCACTACATCGGTACTTGTCATCTTTCTATAAGAGAAATTGCAACATAATTACTCTTTCAGTTGCAGGGATAACATTTTTTTTTTACCAAAGCAGGGATAACAGTTATTAAAGTGTCTTAAGTGCTTGCTAGCCATAAGACCCATATAGAAGTAAAAAGACTGATAGAATCAAAGATTATTTCGATCATATATGCACATACTTTAATCATTTTAGTAATTTTATCCTCTATTCTGTATCTTTGAATAAAGGGCAGACAAATTGTGACCGTCACTTGAATCACCAATTAGATTAAAGGAATAAAACAGTCAAAAAAATTATATAGCATATTACACGAGCCGGGTAAGATAGCTTAACAAGACAGACATCTTTGAGTGAGGCATTAAAACAAGCAGTTTTCAGCTTGTACAACATCAAAGGAAAGAGAAAACTTTATACCATTTTTCCAAAATAACGTAACTTTAATTGACTCTATCTGAACCATCTACCATGTTGAGGCTGTCCACGTGTTCAATGAAGAGCAACATTCATGTTTCCATTATACCAAATTAAAGACGAAAAAGTTCAAAACTCCAAAGCATTATTACTTGAGGTCTCTACACAAGAAACTAGTGATTCTGACAACTCTCCTAGATTACTACACTGATCAGTTGTGTTACTATTAAAAAAAGACACACATCCCTTGTCCGTTAATCAATCAAAGTAAAAGCACCAATACATAACACAACCTAAAAACACCTATTCTATCATAGAAAAATGACTTTTCCTTATCATCACGAATCCCCTAATTGTTCCAGAGCAACATATCATCACAAACCCTTAAAATTACTTAAAATTCATCGTAACAACTAACGACCAGTACCACAACCAATATCTTTTTATCATCACAAGTCACAACACAATAAACTACAATTAATTCAACAACAAACATAATCATTAATCCGTTTCAAAATAGTTGTACACTGTGACTTTATACACAGGTTAAGTATCAAATTAACAATTATATAAATAGAGAAATATCAAATTTACCACCTATTAATTTGGGGTCTCAAAATGGCCATTTTCACAAAAATTGCTAACTTTCGATGATAATATTGAGATGTGCATAGCGTAAAACCGACTTGAAAAGTGGCCAATTTAAGACTTTCCGACTTGAAAGTGACTACTAATTTGAGACCCTGAATATTTCGGTGGTAAATTTAGAATTTTTCTAATTATATATTGGTCAACTTGATAATTAACCCTTTATACACACAATTTAAAATGCATGGACCACATAATTACATAAATTACTTTTTATTTTAATATTGTGCACAAAGTTAAACTGGACAACTATTTTGAAATGGAGCGATTAATCCACAAAAACTATGAAACTAGCCATAAAACACGAAAAAAAAACAAATTCGATAAAATCGAGACCTTTTCGGAGTAGAGGCAAGGAATACAAGGACCAGAAGGAGAGCAATCATAAGTAACATTAAGTCCTTTAGGCGTCTCCTTGAAACTCATTAGTATTCGTCGCCCAATTACACTGCCTCCTTGTGTATTTTCACCAATTACTCTTTCACTAATTAAAATTGAATCAGAAATTAATTTATATACTAAAGATATTTAAATAAGGTAACAAGTAGTATCAGATAAATATCGGGACGAGCTAGAATCGAATCTGAGAAATTATTTATGTGATAAATGAGTAAAGGAGGGATTGGGGAATTGACTTACAGTTGTGAAGAGAGGGAGAGGAGAGAGAGGAGGATTAGTGTGATTGAATTACTCATCTTGCTGTGTTGTGTAGATCTCTCTGCTTTTCTCAGTTGAAGAAGAGGAGGTTTATTTCTTTTTTTTTTACAGATTTGAATTGTGAGTGATAATTTATTTATTCAGGAAAAATTATATTTTTTCTTTTTCTATTTGAATTTCATTAAAAAATTTGTCTTAAATTACGCGCAGCCGCTGTCCTTAGGGTGCGCGGGTAAATTTTACGGACTCACAAAATAATCTGTAAGATAAATTAGGTAAACTGTATTTAAGCAAACTATAAACCGTATTTAAGCAAACTCTGACCGAATCCTTTACTACTTTTTTTCTGGTTTCCTGTGATCAATCCAAATTTTAACAATTAGATTAAACATAAATGTCATGTTTAAATGTCATGTTTACGGATTTCAGAAATTGTTATTAATATGTTGATGTACGTATTTTTTATTTATTGAATGAATTTCGAAAAATCATATAATTTATCGATAATTTATTGAATTATACGAATTTTAAAAGGGGGTGATTTCTAGAATCTTGACAGGTAGCCTTAATAGGTTTCATTTTAATAATTAAATAATATCTAGTTTAATATTTTAATCAGTATTTTAAAAGTCTTCGATTCAACCGATTAATCCCGAATTAATTCCCTGCAAAATATTCAATTGATTCGATTTTTGAAATTCGATTCATTCTTACGAATTTTCTTTATTAAATATATATAATTATTTATTTAAATTAAAATACTATATTAATTTAAATATGAATAATTATAGAAATTATGTTATAATGAATATATATTTATTAATAAATAACTAATATAATCATAATAATATATTAAATATAATTTAATATTATAATACATCCAATTTTTATTCCGAGCAATCTCCGATTTTCAATTAATTCCAAATTATTAGCTCGACCGATTTTTTCCGATTTTCGATTTATATACCATTATTTTTAATATATTAATTTTGGAAAAGTATGTAAGAATAAATTAAAGGAAACAAAAGGACATTTATTACACACACAACACACTCGAGGCTTCAGTTGAGTTACAGTTGCAATGGAAGCGGGAACACTTTTCCGTTATCACATTCCGTTAAATTTACATAACCCTCAACCTCACCGCCCCTCTTTCAGACCACCTTCCGTTAAGGCTTATTCCAATTTACAGGTATCTCTCTCTATATATCTCTCCCTCTCACTCTATCTCTCTCTCTCTCTCCCTCTCTCCCTGTCTCTCCCTATCTCTCTCTCCCTCTCCCTCTCTCTCCCTCTCTCCCTCTCTCTCCCTCTCTCTCTCCGTATCTCTCTCCCTCCCTCTCTCTCTCTCTCTCTCTCTCTCTTTCTCTCTCTTCTCTCTCTCTCTCTCTTAACTGAGCTTAATTATGTTGAATTATAATTAAGGGAGATTACAGAGGACCTAAGCCAGCAAAAGAACTGATAGCTGATTGGGTAACAAGCAATGACGACGTCGTTCGATCCTTACCTGTTTATGTCGGAGGCTTCTCTTTATTAGCTGTTCTATTTAATCGTACATTTTCAGGCATTGCTCTTGTTGCTGATGCTAGTAGGTACTCTATCTTTCTCATTTTATCTTTTGGCTCTCGAATAAATATATGTGAATGCATTTGGTACATGATTTTCGAGTATTTGTTGTTGAATTTATGCATTGTATGTCGAATTGTTTTAGATTTTGATCTTTTTGTCATTTGTAAAACAGTTAATTAAATCATATTGTGACCATTTCGTGTTGTGAGGATAATAAATAGGAGAAATTTTGCATAGATTCGAGAGGCGATACCCAATTTTGAAGGATAAATGTAATGACCTGCAAAAATGAGAACGGTTAGTTGTTAGAAATGTTGGCTACAGATGACATTAGATAGATTCGACCGGTGATACTCAATTTAAAGGTTGGCTTCATATGACATTAGATAGATTCGAGAGATGATACTCAATTTAAAAGTATAATTGTGATGACCTACAAAAGGGTAAGAACAATTTGTTGTTAGAAATGTTGGTTAGAGATGACGTTAGACTCTATCATATGGAATTTTTGCATGAATTCAAGTTTGAAGTCTCTACTTCGTGTTGGTCGGAATGATATAAGAGACAAACCTGGTATACAAATAGGAAAGGTGAATGATGTACTTATGTTTCTTTTGATATGTGACTTTTTATTATTTCATAAGTTTCAATTCACATTTTTAATATGAATTTTGAATATAATTTTATATTTATGTTTGCCACACTTTTTGCAAATGCATATAAGCCATCTTATATAGAAACTATGGTGCTCTAATTTTTGTTTTTGTTTCTTTCTTTCTTACTGATTCTGTCAGTGTGTAAACTCTGTTTGTCTGCTTAAAATTTATGAAATCTTGTGTCTCAGCTCACAGTCTAGAGCTGATCTTCTGACACTGGGGTTGGCAGTTACAAATATTTTAACTGGTCTGGTTTGGCTTTCCATCCGACCTAAAACTATTTCTGTGGTAAGGTTTCAATCTTCTACTTAAAAGTTAAAACACATGTTTATTCAGTCCTGTTTCCCGCCCTCTACCCCCATTTATATCTCGTACAGGACGGGTTACTGCAACTTATTGATAAGAATTTTACTCCGTGGTCTTTGGTTTCAAGGTTAATCCTGAAGGTGTAGACTGTCAAAGAATATGCACTGACCTTTCCGATGCCGTTGTCTCTGAATTGCTATGGTACAACTCCTCGCTACTGCTATGCTTTATAAATTGAGTAAATTTCATTTATTCATTGTGTCCTCTCTTTCAAACCATATTGGAAACTCTGAACTGGTCTGTGACTCCTATTCATCTAGATGGATTCTTGTCTCACTAATTTTGAAAAACAAAATTGGATAAGCAGTCATTTATTGTTATCCTATACTATCATTAGCAAATTGTTTGATGGGAAGTGCTGGCTTAAAATAAGGCATTTTCTTAAGCTTCTGATTGTATGTAATTAATATTATGCACAAGTTGCTCGGTAAATGCACATGCTATCAAGTGAAACAACTGTTTATGTGAGCCGATTATGATTTAAGACAAGTTAAATAAGTACGAGCTTAGTAATGAATTAGAAAAAATCAGTTTAGGAGCAAACTTAATTCAACTTGGCAACCTTATATAGCAATTTAAATTTCTCATTCCTTGGCTCTGCCCATGTAAAATTTACCAACTTTTCTGTAACTTAGCTCGGACATGGTCCAGATCAAATAATTGAACTAATAGATATTAGTGCCTACTAAAATTTGTAGTCAACTAACACTGTGAGCTCATTCATGTAGAACTATCAGTCACGTATTTCTATACATACCAGCCTACCTTTTTTAACTTAGACAGAGCCTTATCTGATAACAAATTAATTTATGTACCTAGGAATCCTATGTAGGAAGTCTAGTAGTGGTACCTAGGCTGGTTTCTTCATTTAAAATGTATTCAAGGCAATAAAAAATACCGAAAGAGTGCTGCAAAATTCCTTATGTAACATTGAACAATTTCTATATGTTAAGGATCCTAGAATGCATATGACAAATACCCTTATCATTAAATAGGGAAGTGTATCATTAGAAAACACGGACTAATTAACCTCGTTTGGATCTTGTCTCACTTCTTGTAAGGGTATGGGAGTCGGTATCGGAGGTGACATGCTGCAGATCTCTGGTTATTGTTTATAATAATATATGTGTTCTCCAAATTGGATGTGCTGCTGCTTCTTCCTCTTGCGAAGGTGAACCTCTCCTAGCAGATGCTACTAAACTGGTGCAAGGGTCATTGTATCAAAGTGCTATAAAATCTGGATCGCGTAAGCAAGATACATTTTAAACCTTTTTGTAAGTAGTCTGACATGAAGCATAAGAAGGAAATAAAAATAGAAAACTACTTTCACTTATTCTTTCAGAGAGTTACTTGGCCAACTTATCCCTCTATCCTGGGAAGTCCCAGCTGCCATTTCTTCCTTCAAATACACAGGTACGTGTAGATCTTGATTCTTCCCAAGTACGTACAAGTCAGTTTCTAGTTTTAATTTGATAAGAATATATAAGAGAGAACTGAGAGAACTGCCAACTTTCTAAAAAGAATCTTCTATACAAGTCAGTTTCTAGTTTTAATTTTGATAAGAATGTATAAGGGAGGACTGCCAACTTTTTAAAAAGAATCTCCCCCCCCCCAACCCATAGTTTGATATCATTTACTTAATTGCTGTTTGAGTTCAAGTATAAATATCACAACTCAAACAAGCAAGGTTGGGTTAGAAGCGATCACTGATAGAATGTGTGATTTTGTAGGCAGTAATCTTGCAACCTCTTGGAGATAAAGGAATTGCAGTAATTGGCGGTGACACCATTAGGGGCTTTACAACTTCTGATCAGGTGATTCTTTAAGTTTAAAAGTTCAGAGATGAAAGCATCTGGCTGACTTCCAATTATTGAGTTTGTTGATTGTACCAGTTAACCTAATTATAACACTTGATACATTCTGCAATAAACTTTCTCTGCATGTCAGATATGCAATTAAGTCTTTTCTCCCATCAGCAAGCTATTTAGCATAAGCACCGCTAAGCCCTAACTGACAGCAAATTATTGATCGCTTTCTCTCTTGGCTTTGTATGAAAATGATTTCCTCAAAGATTTTCGCGGCAATTTAATGCCATAGGAGATTGGTTAATCATGCAACTACATATTATGACAATGCTTGATGGTCATTTGAGGAATAAACTGATTAATGATCTTTCTTCCGTTTTCTCACTGGTCCACAGGCATGGATTACATTGATCGGAGACAAGTTGGATGCTACTCTTGGTAAACATTTTCTTACTTCTCCACTGGCAACACAAGATAGAAGTTGAAATTGATACTACTTATAATGAAATTTTGTTATTAAGAGCTGGTGTAACTTCACTGTGTTCATTATTTTCAAGCAATTGCTGAATTGCAAAAAAGGTGCTCACTGATTTATCCAGATGTCCTACCTTTTATAATATGTGTTTCGTACTTGTAGAAAAGAGTACATGAATGTAATTATTAAGGCATTCCAAATTACAGTTCAAAATTCAAAAACATTAGTATAATATGTAGCGGTAGGGGAACTATGCATCTTAATGTTTGCTTCGTCAAACTTTCTTTTCCACCAATGGATGTAATGTTGTTTCATTAAGCAAAACAAGATTCACAAACACCGTGTTTCCAAGTTACATCTGCATTCTTCTAACTCTGACGTCTCAGGGTCGCCCAAGTACACGCGTGAGCCAAAGTCAGCCGTTAGCAAGTATGAACCATTAATTGTGAATCCTACCGGATGAAGACAAGTTAGAGGTTCGACTGGTAGCTTAAATTTCATCTCCAAGGTAAACGTTTTAGTTGCGCTGCAGTTTCTCAATACCCACATTACCATATCATATTCATAAAGAGAACTTCTTACAACAAGAGCCAATGATTCTTCGTATGCTTCCACAGACATTGATTCTACGTATGGATCAACAACCTTTTCTGGCAACTCGACTTCTCTATTCGTCACTGCCAAAAGCAGCTATCGTTATAACTTTATAGTCCTCCTGAAAATACCCAAAGCACAAACCAGCATCTTGTCCAGGCTCACAAACTTTCAGGGGATTTTTTTTGGCTTTTAGGATAACGGGGTTCAGTAAATATATGCTATTGCCGGTATGCAATTTACTATCAGCCATTACAGCGTCCATAGACCAATACTTTATCATCTTCTTTCCTCAATCCAAATGGGCCGGGCCTGTAATAGGATTGTTTACTACTGGTTGTTTTTTCTTTGTATATGTAAACTGATTATGTAATCATAGAAGGATTCACAATAGCATAATCATATATAGCAACAAAAAATAAATTAGTCACAGATTGTATCATTCCAAATTACAATTCAAAATTCAAAAACATTAGGATAGTTTCATTATTCTATCATTATTTCCTACTATAAGGTGACAAACAAATTACAATGTAATGAAGGTTTCGAAGTTTTGTATGTGCATGTCCAGAAAATTGTTGTTGCCTACAAAAGATCGTCATCATTGTCAACCAAAGCAGCTT
This sequence comes from Apium graveolens, assembly GCF_009905375.1. Classification (NCBI taxonomy): domain Eukaryota; kingdom Viridiplantae; phylum Streptophyta; class Magnoliopsida; order Apiales; family Apiaceae; genus Apium; species Apium graveolens. Next base: position 267,101,493 of record NC_133654.1, on the reverse strand, counting down.
CTTCATCAACCATAATCGTTTTGTTATAATTAATGTACACTTGTTTATGCTAGAAGCTTATGAACTTCTGTTTTTGTTTCTCTATTTTCATTTTAATTTTTCCAGTTATCATTTTCTCCATTTACTTTATAGAAGTTCTTGTTAACTATCAACTTCTAGAATGCTTGTATGCACCGTGTAGCAGGGCGGATCCAGAAATATATTTTTAGGTGGATACCAATCAAATTTTGAAAAAATACATTTTTATGATTTTGAATTTTATGGATGCACTTTAATATATTTTCAAAAATTTAATAGTGAAAAAATATAAATTTTGATTTTAGGGGGGCACGTGTCCCCCGATGCCCCTTACTAGATCCGCCCATGCCGTTCAGTTGGTTGGCAACTTGTCATTAGTTTCGATTCTGGCATCTAATTCAACTCTAGCTCTAGTGGTATAGACTAATATAGAATGTAGGCAATAAGTTTATGTTCACTATACATATGATATATAAAAGCAATACACTTTTGTATCTCTCTCCCTTTTATACCTCTCTTGCTGATTTATGAGAATTATCTACCTTCCGTACCCTAAATAAACCCTTAACTAAAATAAAGCAATTACTAATTGGATCATAACTATAACTACCTGCAAATTTGAATTTTATGCGGCTAACCTTAAATTAAGGTAAAAAAATTAGTTTAAAAGGTTAAAAATTTAAGTTTACTCACTATGTATGCAAAAGTCAAGCCATTGTATTGAGCGCACGTATATTAGATTTATTAAGGTCAGGATTTATGATAGATTTCGTAAATAGCATATGAATACACGATATACGCTACTACATGTTCTCTAAGTAAGCTCCTAGAAAAGTGACTACTGAGAAAAAAATAATGAGCATAAACTCAAGAAGATTATGTCTACCTATATTACTCGGACTCTTCATTTTACCTTCGAGTATCCGTGTCGGACACTTACACTTGGACATAGATACTCAGACTCAGACACTTATTTTAAGCCAAGAACATGAATATTTTTCAAAATTTTGTCGAGACCGATACTTGGACACGTGTCCATGTCGGACACTTCTAGCCGATTCAGAGTAACATAGATGTCTACTACGACGTCCACGTCTGCGTTGGTAGGGTGAATTTGAAGTTGTTTCTTGAAATTTCTTTCATTTTCACCCTAAGCTCGGACCATGGTAGATAACTCAAGCACTGAAATATCACATTTTGGTAGATTGAGCTCCAGGGTTTTGAAATTCTAGTTACAGAATTTGATATAATGATGAATTTATACACCCATATCCTTATTTAAAAATAATTAACTTTCTATGATGAAAAGCTATTAAACATACAATGCAAAACTACAAATTGATCTTCCATGCATGGCTAATTTATTTATATTATGTTAACATCACTTATATTAAGTCTTTAATTGGATTATTTTAAATGTTATATATAATTTGAAATTATCTTTCTTTTTATTATGTTTTATTATTACATTAGAGATTACAATTATATACTGTTTTAAATCTTTTTATAATATCTTATTATTACATTAGAGATTACAATTACATACTTTGTGGCATCTCCTAAGTCAATAATTTGAACATACAAGGAAATATTTTCAAAATATTGTAAGGGATTCAGACTTGTTAGATTTAGTACACTCGGACATATGTGAATTTGGTGGTGTGTTGACTAAGGATCATTATAGATATTTCATTACTTTTATAGATGATTGTAGTAGATATTGCTATGTTTATTTGCTTAAACATAAGGATGAAACACTAGATAAATTCATTATGTATAAAAATGAAGCTGAAACACAAACTGCCAAAGTGCTTAAACGTTTGAGGTCTGATAAAAGTGGTGAGTATACGAGTATCTTGCTTAATGAATTTTTCGCAAGCAATGGTATAGTTCATGAGATTACTCCAATATACACACCTGAGTTTAATGGGGTGGCAGAGCGAAAGAACAGAACTTTTAAAAACATGATTATAGTATGCTGATTAATTCTAGGTTGCCTAAGTACATGTGGGGAGAGGCTCTGAATACGGTTAGCCATATTCTGAATAGAGTCCCTTTGAAACATATGGAGAAGACACCATATAAATTATGGAGAAAGTGTAAGACAAGTTTGATTTATCTTCGTGTGTGGGGGTGTCTTGCTAAGGTGATTTTCCCTAAACACAAGGGAAAGATATTAGGTCCGAAAACTGTTTATTGTATCTTTCTGGGCTATCTAGAAACCATTACTGCTATGAGATTTTTAGTATTAAAATCCGACATAGATGGTATTATGGTGAGTACGATAGTTGAGTTTCATGATGTAACTTTCTTTAAGGAAGTGTTCCCTATGAAGACTGGTATACCTTTGGGTAATTATGAGGATGATCCCACTCACATATCGAGGTCTATTCATGATCATGTGGAAAAGATGAAAAATATGGGGTGGATCCTGGTAGTAGCTCTACTCCTAATGAAGTAGAGGAACCTAGAAGGAGTAAGCGTTCAAAGGTAGTCAAGGACTTTGGAAGTGATTTTATCACTTACAACGTCGAGGACGAGCCTTTAACTTTCCGTCAAGTCATGGATTCTTCGAAGTCAAGTCATTCGAAAGGCGCTGTGAAGAGTGAAATTGACTCAATTATTTCTAACGGAACATGGGAGTTAGTTGATCTCCCTCATGGGTGTTCTACTATTGGATGTAAATGGATCTTCAAAAGGAAGATAAACCCCGACGGCTCAATAGATAAGTATAAGGTTAGGCTAGTTGATAAGGGCTTTAGGTAAAGGGAAGGCATTGACTATTTTGATACATACTCTCTTGTTGCCCGAATGACAAAAATCAGAATGCTTATTGCATTGGCTTTCGTACATGGTCTTATCATCCATGAAATGGATGTAAAGACAGCTTTTCTTCATGGTGACCTTGAAGAAGAGATTTATATGGATCAACCTGAGGGATTTATTGCCTCTGGTAATGAGAGTAAAGTATGTCGACTAGTCAAGTCCATTTATGGTCTTAAACAAGCACCTATAGACTGGCATAAAAAATTTGATGAAACTGTTTTAGACTTCGAGTTTTTAGTTAATGAAAGTAACAAGTGTGTCTACTATAAGGTTAGAGGTAATGATTGTGTGACTGTGTGCTTGTATCTAGATGATATTCTATTGTTTGGAACCATATTGAGATTATTAACGAGACAAAGAGTTTCTTGAAGAGGCACTTTAGAATGAAGAATATGGGTGAGGCTAGTGTGATTTTTGGGATCAAGTTGACTCAGTCAACTGATGGAATAACATTGTCACAGTCTCATTATATAGAGAAATATATACTTGAGAAGTACGGTAATTCAAATTGTAGAATCACTAGTACACCTTATGATTCAAAAGTTTCCATAGTCAAGAATAGTTTAGGAGTTCCTGTGTCTCAGTTAAGGTATTGTCGGATTATTGGGAGTTTACAATATCTTGTTAATGTGACTAGGCCAGATATTTTTTATTCTGTGTCTAAGTTAGCTAGACATACAAGCTTTCCAAACAAGACTCATTAGGAGGCACCGGATAGAGTTCTTAGATATCTCAAGGGAACTATTTCCCTTGGCTTGCATTACCGAAGATTTCCGGGGGTACTCGAAGGGTACAGTGATGCAAGTTGGATAGATAAGAAATCCGGTTCCAATGGAGTGACTAGATATGTGTTTACCCTTACAGGTGGAGCAGTGTCCTGGAAGTCTTCTAGACAGGCTTTGATTACTCGCTCTACTTTTGAGGCTGAGTTGTATGCACTTGATGACACGGGGACGGAGACTGAATGGTTACATGCACTCATGTCAATGTTACCTGTAGTAAGCAAGTCACTTCCTTCCATTTCTATTCATTGTGATAGCCGTACAACTATCTAAAAGATCAGAAGTGTTAAATATAATGATAAGACAAAGAGACACATCCAAGTTAGACTGAAGTCTATAAGGGGTCTTGTGTCTGATAGGATTATTGTTATAGAGTTCATAGGAACTCAAGATAATATAGCTGATCCGCTGACTAAGGGGCTTGAGCATGTTGTAGTCCTTAAGTTGAGGTTGGGGATGAGACTGGTAACCCATCATAATTCATCAACAGCGGGAACCAAATACACCTGAGAAGAGATCCCTCGAAGTGTATTCAGTGTGGTAATAACAAGTTGTAAGGACGAATTGGTAGTACCTCTACCATATACATTTAGATACCTATGTATTTGAGTCAATCCCATGTAAACCTTAAAGAGGTACTTGAACTGTTAGTTAGCAGATGTTTTTATAAACTCTGATGGAAACAGTTTTTGGATCAGGACTTGATAAATACTGATGGAGCAAATACTGTGTTAGGATTCATACACTCTGAATGTGGTCAAGTCATAAGACGAGATGTTGGCAGTACATCTTCAGTTACATTTTGTATTGTATTATATAATGAACAAAACGTTTGGAATAGTTAGACGTTGCAATAACATACGTGAGAAACCCTAGCTGATATCTCTCTCTCTCTTTCTCTCCTCCATAATATACAGATAAGCATAGGTTTTTTGGGCGAATGAGCTTAAGTCGTTGTTGATCTTTATGTATTTGTGGACGAATTTTTCTATGCTATTATATCCTGAAAGTGATATTGCTGCAACCAAACACAACGTAAGTGGGGCAATAATCTCTTGAAGAACAGTCTAGACTTCTTGAAGGTTAGGCGCCTAAGCTGTTCATAGTTTTTTCAGATTTGATAAAGCTTCTGTTAGAGCTAAGTGTTCTATCCTCTCTTTGTCAAATCAGTTATTGACTGTATATTATTGTTTCTACCTTCGTGTTTTGTTTCGTTAATTGGTTTATTGCATGTTCTTGTTAATCTTGATTATATAACTGTCACATTATTGTGCGTAGTGTTAGTTAACGTACCCAACAAGGTAAACAATACAACCACCGATATAATTTAAAAAGATCTCAGCAAATGAATTTGAAATATGTGTTTGATTTTCATTAATAACTAAAGATTATTTCATAAATGCCATATGTCCCTAAACTAAGATCGAATCTTCTTTTAATAAGCAAACTTGCTTAATATGTGAATTTCATTAAAACGATGTAAATTTCGAGATGATAACTTGAACAAGGTAATTATCAGTGCTAAAATGTATTATGGACCATATCTCCCTAACATTAGTAGCATCAAAAACAATGGTTCACATACATTTCTCAATTGGATTATTTACTCATATGTAGGAGGTCAGTTATATGGTAGACTTTGTATATTTAGTATAAAGTATGGCTAGATTCTAGTTCCCTTTCTCATTTCTCAAAATTGAACAATTATAATTACCAAACCTATTAAATAGAATGTCCGATTTGGACATCTAATTGAGGAACTTGATTCATTTGATTCAGACTTTGTCTTGTTCCCCTACAATTGTAATTTAAATTTTCAAGAACATAAATTATGACTTTGTCTTGTACATTTAAACAAGTTATTCAAATTCAATTATAATATAAAGAGGTAATTCTGGTGCACATGTGCACTGAAAAAACTAAAACTCGCGGACCCTAAAAAAATATCTTTTGGGTCTCATTCCCTTGATGGAAATCTCAGTCAAAAAAATCAGGATCTTCTTGATTCCCAAATCGGCTACAAAAGTAATTAAATATATATAATTAATTAAACATATAGTTAAATGGTAAGACATTGAAACTATATTCACTTAAAAAATAAAAATTGACTGAGAGAGTGACTCACTCTTTTGTCCAACAAGTAACGTGTTGCAATTGCAACATTGTTGAATAGACACAATCCTTGGGACCGATCTTCCTCTGCATGATGAACCGGAGGTCTAACTGTTATTCCCAGTGAACTAACAATGAGATTTACAGGAGGGGGGTTAAATGTAAATCTCAAAACTTTTTCAAGTTTGGAGCAGTTTCTAAGGCTAAGTGTTTTAGTGAGCAAATGTGTGTGAATTGCTTGAAGCTAATACAGACAGATATATATATATATTCAAACACAAATGTAAAGAACACAAAGAACTTAAAAACTTTTCTGGTGGATTTGTTGTTCCACCAGAGATGTGTTATTTCAGAAAATCTGTGATTCAAAGAATTAAATCACCGCTGCTTCCTAGTATAAACTAGATGATTTTCTCTCTGGATCTTTCTAAACAGCTCTGGAAAATTCACATCTAATTACTAGCTGCTACTTGGTTTATATATCACCAAGTTTACAAGTGAAGACAAAACTGTAAATTACAATTAAAAGGTTCTTCACATGTTTCTTCTTCATTTCTCTATCCAATGCAATTTAGGTATGGCTGTGAATCTTTGAATACTCCCTAGTTTGCACCAGAATGGAAATGCTACATTTTCTTGATTCCTCCTAGAGGCTGCCACATTCCAGTTTGTCTCTGTCAACCCATGTGCCTCTGTCAGCTTATGAATTGTCACTATCAACTGCTATTGAACTAAGCATCCGTTGAAGCTTTCATCCGTTGATGCCTTATCCGTTGAGGCTTTATCCGTTGAAGCTTTATCCGTTGATGCATTAGCAGTTGAAGTTTTATCCGTTGAAGCACTTATCCGTTGATGGATATTATCCGTTGAAGGTTTAGAGACATCCGTTGAAGCTTTGTTTCTTATCTGTTGAAGGTCTTCAATATCAGTTGATACTTATTCACTTATACAAAATTACAAGGCATGAAATATTTACACTTAGCCCTCCTATTTGCATATCCACTAGTAGTCAACATGACTGATAATTTCCCACAACATCTAAGACTTACAACTTGAATCCAGAGAATGAAATGTGCTACAATACTAAACTTATCTCTAAGTAAAGCTACTCCTTCAACAGATAGCCAAGATGGTCTTATCCGTTGAGGCTACAAACACTAGATTTCTACTTAAGTGTTTTGTTTAACTTATCATCAACCTAATACACATATTCCTAACACTAACAATGGCGAAGGCAGAGTTCAACTCGCGCTCTGTAACTTTCTCAGCAACCTGAGAAAACAAAGATTTACAATAACACTTTTATGGTTCATGTTTAGCCGAAGAAATTACAAGACAAACATATGATTATTTAAGTAAATTTGTAGACCTTCCTAGTTTAAAGAAGCCAAGAATGATGGTTCCCCCAACCCTTGTTTCTCCACTACATGACATGCTTCTCCAATCTCCGCCTATCTCCAATAAATCATCATCATTTCTCCACGGCCCACTTTAACCTAAGTTATATCATATCCTTATCTTTTTTATCTTTTTCATACACTATAAATCATCCCTCCATATGTATTCTCAACCAAAACAAACTCTTGGACGTAGCCTAATTTCTTATCCGCAGTGACATAGATGACCTCCTCTTTGTCTACATCACCTATCTCACCCCTTCTGATCTTCATTATTTTCTTAGTATAGAGCACGAGGCCCCCAACAAGCAAAGAGCAAATATCCTCCCTCCCATGTTTTTCTTATAAGGTAAAATTTTTAGCTTGTTGGTTTTCCTAACTAAATTTAAGCAAGTAGTTAATTTATTTATGATCGCATTCTGAGCGAGTAACGAAATATTTACTAGTTCACAAGTTCAAGTGACGTATACAAAGGCTAAACACTATAACACAATACTGAATATACTCCCTTCGTCCCATAATTTTTGGTTTGTTTGACTTTTAGCGTTCTCAAATTGACTTAACTTTGACTACAAATTACATGTAATTAATTTTAAAAATCTAAAAGATACACCATAGAGTACGTAAAAATTTATTTTGCTGACGGTGTAATTTTAATGAAGGTTCTTAACCGTAATATATAGTTAATTTGTGGTAAAAATCCGCTCAATTTAACCGTTAAAATTTAAATAAGTCAAAGAGTATGGGCAGGGGGAGTATAACAATATCATTTCCATCATATAAGATATTGCATATTAGGGATTCACTAACATTAGTGACAGATTCGGCTGCAGCATATGCAGTTTTTGCCGAACCTTCACTGAAATAGACGCTAAATTTTTCAGAAACTTGAAAGTAGGTTGTATTCTTAATTAGATCAATCTGGTTCATCTTATTAACCAGAGCCTCCATCATCCTTTGTTTCCCCACTACCTTTGTATTTGAACACCAGTCTTTCTGGTAGCTGTCTGTAGGCATCTATCCCCCTTACTTCCTCCAGCTCATCCAGATAGAGTTCAATGTCTGTATATTCCTTTATGTCACAAATGTGAACATAATCATCCTTTGAGGCTTGTGGCTTAGGCTTAGGCTTCTGAGTGAATTTGATTGAGGTTGGAGGAGGTGTTGATTTGATTTTTCTTTTCTGTTTCTTTGATGGTGGAGAAGTGGTTAAGAAGGTGGGCAATTTGATGGTGTCCCAATCAATTGGTTCCTCTTTAGGAGTGATTATTTCACCATGGATATTTATGAAGGGGTTAGGCACAATGGGTTCAGGAATAGAAGGTAGTGGTTTGGATTTTGATTGGGTTTCTTTAGTCTCATCTACCATCTTTCTTTTTGCATTGGCCTTCTTTCTATTCCCTTTCTGCCATTCCTCTCTTCCCTTACTTCTTTCTTCCATATCATCACTAAACATGTCCCCCATACCTACATCTTCACTCTTGTCTTCAATTTCTTTCTTTTCTTCAGCTTGACTTGACTTTAGCTGTTTCTCAAGCTTTGCTTGTGCTCTTTTGTCAGCCTTTAGCTTTTTAGCTTCTTCCTTCAACTTTCTGGTTTCTTCCCTCTTGGCTATTGAGAATTTGGGATGTCCTTGCATCACACAGATGCTTTTTTCCTCTCTAAAGATAATAGCCATGTTCATCCTTTCAACCACATCCTTGGTCTCCTTGTGCTTTATGATACTTCCACCCAAAACCTTGTCTTCATCAGGCTTTGGAAGAGGAAAATCCACTTCTTTCATCTGAACAAAGCTTAGAGGATTCTTTGTAGAGTCCTTATTGGATCTATTATTGGGCTTGAGAACCATAGGTTTCATATTCTTGGCAGAAGTCTCTCCAACCTTATTCCTCCTTACCGGCTTGAGCTCCATAATAATTGGTTCCACCTTTGTGCTATGCTTCACAGATTATGATTTAGAAGTTGTAGAACTAAAACTTTGTTGCACTTTTTCATCAATTTTCATCCTTTTCTCTTTGACTTGCATTTCAGCTGCTACAATCTGGATTAGATCAATTCCATCAAGCTTTCCTTTGATTTGAATAGTTGGAGAAGTGGTGATGGCAGGAACTAGCACTTATGATATTTGAACTGTTGTTGATGGCTCTCCTTCCCCTTCCCTTTTATTCTCCCCCTTTTTGTTATCATCAAGGATAGGGGTCAAGCCTTGTGCTTTTGCCAGCTGCATTAGTAGATTTGTTTGAGTTTGTTGATTCTGAAGAATGGTGACCATAGAGTCTTCAATGATCTGAACTCTATTTTCCAACCTGGCCAGCCTCTTGTCAGCATCATATTCTCTCCTCAATCTCACTAACAAATCTTGCATAGTGCCATAAGGCATGACTGAATCCAACTTCTCAGCATTGTAGGATTTCAGATCAGCAATATCCTGCTTGAGTTCATCCACACTTAGATTATGTCTGATATGCTGCAACTGCAAGAGATGCAGAGAGTCTAGATGAGCTTAAAGAATTGCCTTTGTACCAGCATCTGTAGTCTCCTGAAGGGCCTTCTGTATAGTCATTACTTGCTTGACCAAAGCTACACTAAACTGTCCTGGTGTAGATTCCTTTGCCCATGCCCAGTCAGGTAGATTTGGAACAGAACTTGGGCCTGCTGCTCCCCCTAAGTTCATGCTCTCATCCAAAGAATTAGAGTCATCATCATTAGAATTTGCTCCAAATTCTTCAGATGGCTCCCCAGCTTGAGAAGGCAGCCTGTTAACAGCAGCTTTGTCTCTTAGAAGAGATTCTGAAGTGTGTACAATGTTCAAAGTCTGCTCTGCCTCCACATTGCCCTGAGCAGCCAACGATTGATAGGCTGGAACAGGGTGAGTAAAGGTGGCAGCATCCAAAGAAATGTTATCAATTACAGCTTTGTAATGTTGCTGCAATTATCTTTCCTTTTCAGCATCATCCACAATCATTGACTCACTAGCAATGGTTGGATCCACCCTTATAACTTCTGTACCTGCCTTTCTCTCATTTTCTCTATATTCTTGCATTAGGGGCTCCCCCTGGCTCACACACACCCTCACACCCTCACCCTCACCCTCACCTACTAAGGTGGCACTCCCCTCACTCACTTTTGCCATGCTGGAAGAAATAGCATGCATATGTTGGCTCTCAACCTCTCCTTTTGCCTGGGAGCAACCCAGCCTCTCACTCAAATTATCACTCCCTTCCCTCAAACCTAGAAGTGATTGTACAGTAACCATGTCTTCTAAAGTTGAAATTGATTATGTTACATGTGTAGAGACCATCAACGGATAGGGAGTATCCGTTGAAGTGGAAACTGATGATATCAATGGATAACTGTTGTTAAGCTTATCCGTCGAAGAACAACCACTTGTCAACGGATGAGAGATATCCGTTGAAGAAGAAAAAGATGTAGATATTGAAAGTGACATAATTGTTGAATCTGTGTGAATTGATTTTAAGTGCGGTGACACAGATTTTTCAACTATATTTGAAAGAATTGGCTGATGATCCAACAAATCATCTAAAAGATGATGATCATCAGGATTTGAGTGGGGCTCCTCCCTTAGTTTTAAAGAGGGAGAATCAGGAATTGATGTGAATATCATATCCACATCCAGAGAGGGGGATGGAGAGTTTGGTGATTGATGTGTTTCTATTAAGAGAGAATGGGGCTGTGACTCCACATTTGTTGGAGTCACATCAAGCTGAATTTGAGAAGGCAAAGATACAGGTGGATGTATCTGTGCTGTGTGTGCCCCCTGTGTGGAAACTAGGGTTTTAGCCTTCTTTCTCCTTGAAAAGGCTTTGATTAGTGAATGTGTGGCTTCAGTGTCCCTCCCTCTTTTGTTCTGTGTCCCTGGTTGGGGACTATTTTCAATAGTTGCATCCTTTTGGGAGGATGCAACTAGGGATGTATTTGACTCATTTTGAACCACCACAGTCTTTTGAGAGATTGTGGCTTGGCTGACTAGGGTACCACTCTCCTCTCCCACCTTATCCTGGGGGGTTTCTTGATGTTCACCCCTCCCCTCACCACTCACACCCTGTTCACTCCCTTCAGGGTTTATGGTAGTTGTTACAACTGTTGTCTTTTGAGAAACAACAGAGGTGGTTTTCTTTGACTTGTGTTGTGAAATTTTAGTTTTGGTGACTTTGGTAGGAACCTGTTGGGACAAAGACACATATTCCATTGCCACACTAGAAGGCAAAGAAACAATGGGGTTGGAAACAGTAGAAGTTACAGAAGTGTTTATCTCACTTACCTGTGATGCATTCATTATTGGCAAATATACCAATGGCACCTGGCTGTTGAGGTTGATTCTCACAAGGTCTGCAAGGACCCTTTTCTCTTGTGCCCAGCATTTGAGTTTATTGCTCTCATTAAATATAACCAACCCTTCAGCAACATGGTTAGCCAATAACATAAAGAATCTAGCATAGTAGATGTTATGGGGTCTATTAGCTTTATTACCTAACCTGGAACCTAATTCTAGCATGACATAGTTGCTAAAATTAAAGTACCTATCAGAAACTAGAATATAGAGCATATTCACAAGAGATGAAGTTATGGCATCAAAATTGCTAATCTTCCCAGAGAAAACCTTGATAAAGGCATCTCCAAGAAAACTCCATTTTTTCCTAAGACCCTTTCTTCTAATGCTACCTAAACTAGCAGAATTAAAAGAATAGCATATGGAATCTAACATAGCAGATACATCTTTATCAGTGTGTGGTGTCATGACATTATTCTCAGGCAACTTAAAGCAAGACTGTATATCGTCACAGTTAATGCAATAGTCCTTACCTTTGAGAGAGAAGGCAATAGTCATATCTGTGGAGTTGAACTCTGCAGTTATCCAAACCTCCTCCACTACCTCACAGTAGATGGTTGGGGCTTCCAGCATTGCATAGCTTAGTTTACAGTTTTTGATGAAGTCCATCATCTTGTGATAATCAGAATGAGCTTCATTCTTTTCAACCAAGGCTACGAAATTGTTCTTTTCATAAACAAATCCAGACTGAGACATAATTTTGACTACTGGTGCCATTGTTGTGAGTAGAGGTTACAGAGAAAAACTTGAGAGTTTTGGGAGAGAAAGAGAATAAAAATTGCAAGAAAGCGTAAAGTGAAAATAAGAATTCAATGGGCTTTTATACTTTCTTGAATTAAAACGTAAATAAAATGATTAAATGATACTCTTAAATGAATTTCAGCCGTTTGAGAATAAAAAAAACTGTAGAAATTCTGAAAACTACCTTTAATATAAATACATACAACTGTGTATATATGTATCAACGGTTAAGTAAAAGAATCAACGGCTGTGACTCACTTAAAGTAACTGATGTGACACTTCAACGGATAAGGTAAATAGTTATCCGTTGATGATCAAGACTATTTTATCCGTTTAAGGATAAAATTATCAGAAATGTATTTTTCTTTCAACGGATACTGAACATCAGTTGATAGAACAAGTTTGGCTTTCAACGGATAGGAAATGTCCATTGATAGAATAATCTTTTTCTTAAAGCCAACTTTGTTCTTTCAACAAATTCATTTCGGGCTACAAAGCAGATTAAAATGAAGACATGAATTTATGAATAATTAAGCATACCTAGCTCACTTACTAATCTTGTGAATGTTGATTCATCAAGTGGCTTGGTGAATATGTCTGCAATCTGCTTTTCACTTGGAACAAAATGTAGTTCCACTGTACCTTTCATCACATGTTCCATTATGAAGTGGTACTTAATGTCAATGTGCTTGGTTCTTGAGTGCTGCACTGGATTTTCAGTAATGGCAATGGCACTTGTGTTGTCACAGAATATAAGAATTTTTTCAACAGATAGTCCATAGTCAAATAGTTGATTCCTCATCCACAGTATCTGTGCACAGCAACTACCAGCAGCAATGTACTCAGCTTCAGCTGTTGATGTTGAAACAGAATTTTGCTTCTTGCTGAACCATGACACAAGCTTATTCCCTAGAAATTGACAGGTGTCAGTTGTGCTTTTCCTGTCTATTTTGCAACATGCATAATCTGCATCTGAGTAGCCAATTAGATCAAAACCAGACTCTCTAGGGTACCAAATTCCTAGATTTGGAGTCCCTTTGAGACATCTGAAGATTCTTTTAATAGCCACTAAGTGAGATTCTTTAGGGTCAGCTTGAAATCTAGCACAGAGACATGTAGAAAACATTATATCAGGTCTACTAGCAGTTAAATATAAAAGTGAGCCAACCATGCCTCTATAACTTGAAATGTCCACAGACTTTTCAGCCTTGTTTAATTCAAGCTTGGTGGCAGTGGCCATGGGAGTTTTTGCAGATGAACAGTCCATTATGTCAAACTTCCTTAAAAGATCATAAATATATTTAGTTTGACTAATGAAAATTCCACCACTAACTTGTTTAACTTGTAAACCAAGAAAATAAGTTAGTTCTCCCATCATGCTCATTTCATATTTACTTTGCATTAACTTAGCAAACTTTTTACAAAGCTTATCATCTGTAGATCCAAATATAATATCATCTACATATATTTGAACAAGTATTGTAGAGCCATTAACATTTCTAAAGAAAAGAGTTTTGTCAACAGTACCTCTTGTGAAGTGATTATCTAGAAGAAATTTTGACAAAGTCTCATACCAGGCTCTAGGTGTATGCTTTAGTCCATAGAGTGCTTTCAACGGATAATACACATATTCTGGAAAATTTGGATCTTCAAATCCTGGAGGTTGGTTTACATAAACTTCTTCCTCCAATTCCCCATTCAGAAATGCACTCTTGACATCCATCTGATAGACCTTAAAATTGGCATGGACTGCATAGGCTATAAAGATTCTGATGGCTTCAAGTCTGGCAACTGGAGCAAATGTCTCATCAAAATCTATTCCCTCTTGTTGAGAATAGCCTTTAACAACCAATCTGGCTTTATTCCTTATGACAATGCCATTTTCATCCATCTTGTTTCTGAATACCCATTTTGTGTCAATAGAATTCTTGTTCTTTGGCTTGGGTACCAGCTTCCATACTTTGTTCCTCTCAAATTGGTTTAGCTCCTCTTGCTTTGCTAAAATCCAATTTGGATCCAATAGAGCTTCTTCCACTCTCTTAGGTTCCTCCTATGATAGAAAGCTACTATACAAACATTCATCTTGAGTAGCTCTTCTAGTTTGCACTTTAGATGTAGCATCACCAATGATCAGTTCAAAAGGGTGATTCTTGGTCCATTTCCTTTGAGGTGGTAGATTGGCTCTAGATGAGGTTGCCTCAGTATTGTCATGATGTGAGATAAAATGTTGATTGGTTGAAACTCCCCCTGAGTTGCTGATCCTTTGAAAGGAATTGGGGGTTCTATCAACTGATGAAGTAAATTGATTATCCGTTGACAGACTGTGATCAACAGATGCTTCATTATGAACTTCAACGGATGATGCACTTTGTCTTTCAACAGATGCTGCATTGCTTCTATCAACGGAAGCTGAATTATGACTTTCAACGGATGCAGCATTATGTGCATTATCAAAAGGCAGATTCTGAATTCTTCTTGAGATGCCCTCTTCATCATTCTCATCTTCACTATCATCACAATATATCTCAATATTGTCAAATTTGAGTCCTTCATGATGTCCCTCGTCTGTTAGTCCATCAATCTTTTTATCATCAAACATAACATGCACAAATTCCATGACAATGTTGGTTCTTAGATTGTAGACCCTGTATGATTTTCCAGCAGAATAACCAACAAATATTCCTTCATCAGCCTTTGCATCAAACTTCCCTTTGTGATCAGGTTGATTCCTTAGAATGTAACATTTGCAACCAAAGACATGCAGAAAGTTTAAGGTTGGTTTTCTTCTCTTGAACAATTGATAGGGAGTCATACTTTTTGCCTGATTAATTAGGGAAATATTCTGAGTGTAACATGCACAGTTAACAGCCTCAGCCCAAAAGTATGTTGGGAGTTTTGACTCTTCAAGCATTGTTCTTGCAGCTTCAATTAGTGATTTGTTCTTCCTTTCCACCACACCATTTTATTGTGGAGTCCTTGGAGCTCAGAACTCATGCATGATCCCATTTTCTTCACAGAACAACTTCATGGTTGAATTCTTGAACTCAGTTCCATTGTCACTCCTAATATTCCTTACTTTGAAATCAGGATGATTGTTGACTTGCTTGATATGATTGATAATGATTTCACTAGCTTCATCCTTTGATCCAAGAAAATAGACTCATGAAAACTTTGAGAAATCATCTACAATCACTAGGCAATATCTTTTCCTTGAAATTGACAATACATTGTCTGGTCCAAAAAGATCCATGTGTAGCAGTTGTAATGGTTCATCAATTACAGATTCAAGCTTCTTACTGAATGATACTTTCTTTTGCTTTCCTTTCTGACAAGCATCACACAGTCCATCCCTTATGAATTCTACTAGAGGCATTTCTCTAACTAAGTCCTTTTTGACTAGATCATTCATTGTCTTGAAATTCAAATGGGACAGCTTCTTGTGCCATAACCAACTTTCAACTGGACTTGCTTTGCTGAGAAGACAAGTAATTGATTCTGCATCTGTAGAGTTGAAGTCAGCTAAATACACATTCCCTTTTCTAACTCCAGTTAGAACCACTTTGTTGTCCTTCTTGCTTGTGACAACACAGGCTTCAGAATTGAAGGAAACAGTATTCCCTCTATCACATAGTTGACTGATGCTCAATAAATTGTGTTTGAGACCATCAACCAATGCAACTTCATCAATGATGACATTTTCTTTTGAAATTAAGTCATATCCCATAGTGAATCCTTTGTTGTCATCTCCAAAGGTTATGCTAGGGCCAACTCTCTCCTTAAACTCTGTGAGCAGGGTGAAATCTCCCGTCATGTGTCTTGAACAGCCACTATTCAAGTACCATAGATTCCTTCTTTTTCCCTGTACACAACAAAATCAATCAAGTTGATTTTGGTACCCAAGTTTCCTTGGGTCCAGCCTTGTTAGCCTTTTTCCTAGACTTCATTCCTCCTGCATCTTTTGACTTAGGTAACTTTGGATCAACCTTGGTCTCAGATGTAGTAGGTTGAAGTGTAGGGTTAGTCACAGAATCATTTAGCACATTTGATTGAATTTGATAAGGCATTGATTGTGCAAACATATTATTCCACATATGCATATTGTATGGCATTTGAGGCATACTAAATGCAGTAAAATAAGGATTATTAATATATGGCATGTTTGCAAAATGTGCATGGGGATTTTGATGAGATATAACAGGCATAGCATGCAGAGGTGACATAGACAGCGGGAACCAAATACACCTGAGAAGAGATCCCTCGAAGTGTATTAAGTGTGGTAATAACAAGTTGTAAGGACGAATTGGTAGTACCTCTACCATATACATTTAGATACCTATGTATTTGAGTCAATCCCATGTAAACCTTAAAGAGGTACTTGAACAGTTGAACTGTTAGTTAGCAAAAGTTTTTATAAACTCTGATGGAAACAGTTTTTGGATCAGGACTTGATAAATACTGATGGAGCAAATACTGTGTTAGGATTCATACACTCTGAATGTGGTCAAGTCATAAGACGAAATGTTGGCAGTACATCTTTGGAGATGTCCAGCTAAGAGAATGCAATTGTGAGGTCGCAATTAGAGGAAAGGGTTATTCCTTGAAGCATTCGACGAACAGGATCGAGACAAGACCATAACGTCTCAAAGCCGTAGATCTGCACCATAGCCTTTTGACTTGTCATCGTCTATTGAGTGTTGAGTCTGGTTACACTCAAGGATAGAGATTAAAGGTGAAACATTTCATCTATATCCGGTAGCCATCGAAGTAGGGGACTTAGGAGGGTTCAAACCCGGGACAGTACCGACTCTGAAAAGCAAGTCATGATAAAATCTGATATGCATTTCTGTATGGATTTGTGGGGGATTGGTAGAAAATGAAAAGTTTGAGGCATGTTTTAAACATGTTCTTGATGAAATTTCCTAAAACTAATTGTTGGAGGTTGTTCCTTGTAATGAGGATTTAAACTTTCATGTTTGGATCTAAGTCATTTTCTTAGTGTAATCCATAAAGAAATTGAGTTGAAGTTAGTAGCTTGAAATGGGTTTGTGGGTTTTGTCCCATATTGATTAAGTAAAGAGGGGTGTAGTACTTTATATAGTATCATGTACAAGAGTAGTATACCAACTGATAAGGCATGTGGGTGTGCATGATGTTATTGTGTGCCTAGCGCGCGCACGCCGCCGCCGCCTCGTCTCGCCACGGCACGGGTCAGGTCGGGTCAAAGGGCGATTTGGGCGAATGTCTCGCGTACGCGAGGCGAACTGGGCGAGGAATTTTACTTAATGTTTAATTAAAATATTACCGACTTATTATATTATTTTAATATGAATATTGAATATGTATAACAGTAAGTATTAGTTATGCATTATCCGTTGATGGATTTGCTGAGATATACGTTAATGGATTTGCTGAGACTAATCCTGACGCCCCTGGTCAGGATTTGTTGAAGCATATAAATCTTGATGGCTGGATCAGGATTTGCTGAGTGCAAATACTGATGGGTTGGTTGTATCAGGATTTGTTAAATCCTGATACTAACTGTTATGTTTCTAGAAATATTTCATTAAATGTAATTTAATTCGGGATATTTATTTTAATTAATATAATATATATTCAGTTACATTTTGTATTGTATTATATAATGAACAAAACGTTTGGAATAGTTAGACGTTGCAATAACATACGTGAGAAACCCTAGCTGATATCTCTCTCTCTTTCTCTCATCCATAATATACAGATAAACATAGGTTTTTTGGGTGAATGAGCTTAGGTCGATGTTGATCTTTATGTATTTGTGGACGAATTTTTCTATGCTATTATATCCTGGAAGTGATATTGCTGCAACCAAACACAACGTAAGTGGGGCAATAATCTCTTGAAGAACAGTCTAGACTTCTTGAAGGTTAGGCGCCTAAGCTGTTCATAGTTTTTTCAGATTTGATAAAGCTTCTGTTAGAGCTAAGTGTTCTATCCTCTCTTTGTCAAATCAGTTATTGACTGTATATTATTGTTTCTACCTTCGTGTTTTGTTTCGTTAATTGGTTTATTGCATGTTCTTGTTAATCTTGATTATATAACTGTCACATTATTGTGCGTAGTGTTAGTTAACGTACCCAACAAGGTAAACAATACAACCACCGATATAATTTAAAAAGATCTCAGCAAATGAATTTGAAATATGTGTTTGATTTTCATTAATAACTAAAGATTATTTCATAAATGCCATATGTCCCTAAACTAAGATCGAATCTTCTTTTAATAAGCAAACTTGCTTAATATGTGAATTTCATTAAAACGATGTAAATTTCGAGATGATAACTTGAACAAGGTAATTATCAGTGCTAAAATGTATTATGGACCATATCTCCCTAACATTAGTAGCATCAAAAACAATGGTTCACATACATTTCTCAATTGGATTATTTACTCATATGTAGGAGGTCAGTTATATGGTAGACTTTGTATATTTAGTATAAAGTATGGCTAGATTCTAGTTCCCTTTCTCATTTCTCAAAATTGAACAATTATAATTACCAAACCTATTAAATAGAATGTCCGATTTGGACATCTAATTGAGGAACTTGATTCATTTGATTCAGACTTTGTCTTGTTCCCCTACAATTGTAATTTAAATTTTCAAGAACATAAATTATGACTTTGTCTTGTACATTTAAACAAGTTATTCAAATTCAATTATAATATAAAGAGGTAATTCTGGTGCACATGTGCACTGAAAAAACTAAAACTCGCGGACCCTAAAAAAATATCTTTTGGGTCTCATTCCCTTGATGGAAATCTCAGTCAAAAAAATCAGGATCTTCTTGATTCCCAAATCGGCTACAAAAGTAATTAAATATATATAATTAATTAAACATATAGTTAAATGGTAAGACATTGAAACTATATTCACTTAAAAAATAAAAATTGACTGAGAGAGTGACTCACTCTTTTGTCCAACAAGTAACGTGTTGCAATTGCAACATTGTTGAATAGACACAATCCTTGGGACCAATCTTCCTCTGCATGATGAACCGGAGGTCTAACTGTTATTCCCAGTGAACTAACAATGAGATTTACAGAAGGGGGGTTGAATGTAAATCTCAAAACTTTTTCAAGTTTTGAGCAGTTTCTAAGGCTAAGTGTTTTAGTGAGCAAATGTGTGTGAATTGCTTGAAGCTAATACAGACAGATATATATATTCAAACACAAATGTAAAGAACACAAAGAACTTAAAAACTTTTCTGGTGGATTTGTTGTTCCACCAGAGATGTGTTATTTCAGAAAATCTGTGATTCAAAGAATTAAATCACAGCTACTTCCTAGTATAAACTAAATGATTTTCTCTCTGGATCTTTCTAAACAGCTCTGGAAAATTCACATCTAATTACTAGCTGCTACTTGATTTATATATCACCAAGTTTACAAGTGAAAACAAAACTGTAAATTACAATTAAAAGGTTCTTCACATGTTTCTTCTTCATTTCTCTATCCAATGCAATTTAGGTATGGCTGTAAATCTTTGAATACTCCCTTGTTTACACCAGAATGGAAATGCTACATTTTCTTGATTCCTCCTAGAGGCTGCCACATTCCAGTTTATCTCTGTCAACCCATGTGCCTCTGTCAGCTTATGAATTGTCACTATCAACTGCTATTGAACTAAGCATCCGTTGAAGCTTTCATCCGTTGATGCCTTATACGTTGAGGCTTTATCCGTTGAAGCTTTATCCGTTAATGCATTAGCAGTTGAAGTCTTATCCGTTGAAGCACTTATCCGTTGATGGATATTATCCGTTGAAGGTTTAGAGACATCCGTTGAAGCTTTGTTTCTTATCCGTTGAAGGTCTTCAATATCAGTTGATACTTATTCACTTATACAAAATTACAAGGTATGAAATATTTACACTTAGCCCTCCTATTTGCATATCCACTAGTAGTCAATATGACTGATAATTTCCCACAATATCTAAGACTTAAAACTTGAATCCAGAGAATGAAATGTGCTACAATACTAAACTTATTTCTAAGTAAAGCTACTCCTTCAACGGATAGCCAAGATGGTCTTATCCGTTGAGGCTACAAACACTAGATTTCTACTTAAGTGTTTTGTTTAACTTATCATCAACCTAATACACATATTCCTAACACTAACAATGGCGAAGGCAGAGTTCAACTCGCGCTCTGTAACTTTCTCAGCAACCTGAGAAAACAAAGATTTACAATAACACTTTTATGGTTCATGTTTAGCCGAAGAAATTACAAGACAAACATATGATTATTTAAGTAAATTTGTAGACCTTCCTAGTTTAAAGAAGCCAAGAATGATGGTTCCCTAACCCTTGTTTCTCCACTACATGACATGCTTCTCCAATCTCCGCCTATCTCCAATAAATCATCATCATTTCTCCACGGCCCACTTTAACCTAAGTTATATCATATCCTTATCTTTTTTATCTTTTTCATACACTATAAATCATCCTTCCATATGTATTCTCAACCAAAACAAACTCTTGGACGTAGCCTAATTTCTTATCCGCAGTGACATAGATGACCTCCTCTTTGTCTACATCACCTATCTCACCCCTTCCGATCTTCATTATTTTCTTAGTATAGAGCACGAGGCCCCCAACAAGCAAAGAGCAAATATCCTCCCTCCCATGTTTTTCTTATAAGGTAAATTTTTTAGCTTGTTGGTTTTCCTAACTAAATTTAAGCAAGTAGTTAATTTATTTATGATCGCATTCTGAGCGAGTAACGAAATATTTACTAGTTCACAAGTTCAAGTGACGTATACAAAGGCTAAACACTATAACACATTACTGAATATACTCCCTTCGTCCCATAATTTTTGGTTTGTTTGACTTTTAGCGTTCTCAAATTGACTTAACTTTGACTACAAATTACATGTAATTAATTTTAAAAATCTAAAAGATACACCATAGAGTACGTAAAAATTTATTTTGCTGACGGTGTAATTTTAATGAAGGTTCTTAACCGTAATATATAGTTAATTTGTGGTAAAAAATCCGCTCAATTTAACCGTTAAAATTTAAATAAGTCAAAGAGTATGGGCAGGGGGAGTATAACAATATCATTTCCATCATATAAGATATTGCATATTAGGGATTCACTAACATTAGTGACAGATTCGGCTGCAGCATATGCAGCTTTTGCCGAACCTTCACTGAAATAGACGCTAAATTTTTCAGAAACTTGAAAGTAGGTTGTATTCTTAATTAGATCAATCTGGTTCATCTTATTAACCAGAGCCGCCATCATCCTTTGTTTCCGCACTACCTTTGTATTTGAACACCAGTCTTTCTGGTAGCTGTCTGTAGGCATCTATCCCCCTTACTTCCTCCAGCTCATCCAGATAGAGTTGAATGTCTGTATGTTCCTTTATGTCACAAATGTGAACATAATCATCCTTTGAGGCTTGTGGCTTAGGCTTAGGTTTCTGAGTGAATTTGATTGAGGTTGGAGGAGGTGTTGATTTGATTTTTCTTTTCTGTTTCTTTGATGGTGGATAAGTGGTTATGAAGGTGGGCAATTTGATGGTGTCCCAATCAATTGGTTCCTCTTTAGGAGTGATTGTTTCACCATGGATATTTATGAAAGGGTTAGGCACAATGGGTTCAGGATTTAGAAGGTAGTGGTTTGGATTTTGATTGGATTTCTTCAGTCTCATCTACCATCTTTCTTTTTGCATTGGCCTTCTTTCTGTTCCCTTTCTGCCATTCCTCTCTTCCCTTACTTCTTTCTTCCATATCATCACTAAACATGTCCCCCATACCTACATCTTCACTGTTGTCTTCAATTTCTTTCTTTCCTTCAGCTTGACTTGACTTTAGCTGTTTCTCAAGCTTTGTTTGTGCTCTTTTGTCAGCCTTTAGCTTTTTAGCTTCTTCCTTGCGATGGCACATTGAAAAATAAAACTTTATAATATTACCGTTGCATTTACGTATGAGGATTGACAATAGCATAATCATATATATCAACAAAAAATAAATTAGTCACAGATTATACCATTCCAACTTATAATTCAAAATTCAAAAACATTAGGATAGTTTCATTATTCTATCATTGTTTCCTACTATAAGGTGACAAACAAATCTTCAATCTCGCAACTTCAGATGCAATGAAGGTTTCGAAGTTGTGTCTATGCATATACAGGAAATTGTTGTTGCCTACAAAATCGAGGCATTTTTGATATCCAACAATATTCTCGGCCCTCTTTACAGCTTCAAGAGCACTACTCTCGCCATCATTGCCAACCAAAGCAGCGTCCTCATCAACCATAATCATTTTGTTATAATTACTGTACACCTGTTTATGCTAGAAGCTTATGAACTTCTGTTATCCGATTTTGTTTCTCTGTTTTCATTTTAATTTTTCCAATTATCATTTTCTCCATTTACTTTATACACGTTCTTGTTAACTATCATCTTGTAGAATGCTTGTATGCACCGTGTAGCAGGGCAGATCCAGAAATATATTTTTAGGGGGACACCAAGCAAATTTTGAAAAAAACCTTTTTATGATTTTGAATTTTATGGAGGCACTTTAATATATTTCAAAAAATTAATAGTGAAAAAATATAAATTTTGATTTTAGGGGGGCACGTGTCCCCCGATACCCCTTACTAGATCCGCCCCTGCCGTTCAGTTGGTTGGCAACTTGTCATAAGTTTCGATTCTGACATCTAATTCAACTCTAGGTCTGTAGTGGTATAGACTAGTATAGAATGTAGTCAATAAGTTTATGTTCACTATACATATGATATATAAAAGCAATACACTTTTGTATCTCTCTCCCTTTTACACCTCTCTTGCTGATTTATGAGAATTATCTACCTTCCATACCCTCGTCTGAAATAAACCCTTAACAAAAATAAAGCAATTACTAATTGGCTCATAACTACCTGCAAATTTGAATTTTATGTGGCTAACCTTAAATTAAAGTAAAAAAAATTAGTTTAAAAGGTTAAAAATTTTAGTTTACTCACTATGTATGCAAAAGTCAAGCCATTGTATAGAGCGCGCGTATATTAGATTTATTAAGGTCAGGATTTAGGATAGATTTCATAAATAGCATATGAATACACGATATACGCTACTATATATTCTCTAAGTAAGCTCCTAGGAGAGAGACTACCGAGAAAAAAATAATGAGCATAAGCTCAAGAAGATTATGTCTACCTATGTTACTCGGACTCTTCATTTTACCTTCGAGTATCCGTGTCGGACACTTGACACTTGAACATAGACACTCAGACTCAGACACTTATTTTAATCCAAAAATATGTATATTTTTCAAAATTTTGTCGAGACCGATACTTGGACACGTGTCCATGTCAGACACTTCTAGCCGATTCAGAGTAACGTAGCTGTCTACTACGGCGTCCACGTCTGTGTTGGTAGGGTGGATTTGAAGTTGTTTCTTGAAATTTCTTTCATTTTCACCCTAAGCTCGGACCATGGTAGATAACTCAAGCACTGAAATATCACATTTTGGTAGATTGAGCTCCAGGGTTTTGAAATTCTAGGTACAGACTTTGATATAATGATGAATTTATACACCCATATCCTTATTTAAAAATAATTAACTTTCTATGATGAAAAGCTATTAAACATACAATGCAAAACTACAAATTGATCTTCCATGCATGGCTAATTTATTTATATTATGTTAACATCACTTCTATTAAGTCTTTAATTGGATTATTTTAAATGTAATATATAATTTGAAATTATCTTTCTTTTTATTATGTCTTATTATTACATTAGAGATTACAATTACATACTGTTTTATATCTTTTTATAATATCTTATTATTACATTAGAGATTACGATTACATACTATGTGGCATCTCCTAAGTCAATAATTTGAACATACAAGGAAATATTTTCAAAATGTTGTAAGGGATTCAGACTTGTTAGATTTAGTACACTCGGACATATGTGAATTTGGTGGTGTGTTGACTAAGGATCATTATAGATATTTCATTACTTTTATAGATGATTGTAGTAGATATTGCTATGTTTATTTGCTTAAACATAAGGATGAAACACTAGATAAATTCATTATGTATAAAAATGAAGCTGAAACACAAACTGCCAAAGTGCTTAAACGTTTGAGGTCTGATAAAGGTGGTGAGTATACGAGTATCTTGTTTAATGAATTTTTCGCAAGCAATGGTATAGTTCATGAGATTACTCCAATATACACACTTGAGTTTAATGGGGTGGCAGAGCGAAAGAGAAGAACTTTTAAAAACATGATTATAGTTTGCTGATTAATTCTAGGTTGCCTAAGTACATGTGGGGAGAGGCTCTGAATACGGTTATCCATATTCTGAATAGAGTCCCTCTGACACATATGGAGAAGACACCATATAAATTATGGAGAAAGTGTAAGACAAGTTTGAGTTATCTTCGTGTGTGGGGGTGTCTTGCTAAGGTGCTTTTCCCTGAACACAAGAGAAAGATATTAGGTCCGAAAACTGTTTATTGTATCTTTCTGGGCTATCTAGAAACCACTACTGCTATGAGATTTTTAGTATGAAAATCTGACATAGATGGTATTATGGCGAATACGATAGTTGAGTTTCGTGATGTAACTTTCTTTAAGGAAGTGTTCCCTATGAAGACTGGTATACCTTTAGGTAATTATGAGGATGATCCCACTCACATATCGAGGTCTATTCATGATCATGTGGAAAAGATGAAAAATATGGGGCGGATCCTGGTAGTAGCTCTACTCCTAATGAAGTAGAGGAACCTAGAAAGAGTAAGCGGGCAAAGGTAGTCAAGGACTTTGGAAGTATTTTATCACTTACAACGTCGAGGACGAGCCTTTAACTTTCCGTCAAGTCATGGATTCTTCGAAGTCAAGTCATTCGAAAGGCGTTGTAAAGAGTGAAATTGACCCAATTGTTTCTAACGGAACATGGGAGTTAGTTGATCTCCCTCTTGGGTGTTCTACTATTGGATGTAAAAGGATCTTCAAAAGGAAGCTAAAATTCGACTGCTCAATAGATAAGTATAAGGCTAGGCTAGTTGATAAGGGCTTTAGGTAAAGGGAAAACATTGACTATTTTGATACATACTCTCTTGTTGCCCGAATGACAAAAATCAGAATGCTTATTGCATTGGCTTCCGTACATGGTCTTATCATCCATCAAATGGATGTAACGATAGTTTTTCTTCATGGTGACCTTGAAGAAGAGATTTATATGGATCAGCCTGAGGGATTTATTGCCTCTGGTAATGAGAGTAAAGTATGTAGACTAGTCAAGTCCATCTATGGTCTTAAATAAGCACCTATAGAGTGGCATAAAAAATTTGATGAAACTGTTTTAGACTTCGAGTTTTTAGTTAATGAAAGTAACAAGTGTGTCTACTATAAGGTTAGAGGTAATGATTGTGTGACTGTGTGCTTGTATCTAGATGATATTTTATTGTTTGGAACCATATTGAGATTATTAACGAGATAAAGAGTTTCTTGAAGAGGCACTTTAAAATGAAGAATATGGGTGAGGCTAGTGTGATTTTTGGGATGAAGTTGACTCAGTCAACTGATGGAATAACATTGTCACAGTCTCATTATATAGATAAATCTATACTTGAGAAGTACGGTTATTCAAATTGAAGAATCACTAGTACACCTTATGATTCAAAAGTTTCCATAGTCAAGAATATTTTAGGAGTTCATGTGTCTTAGTTAAGGTATTGTCGGATTATTAGGAGTTTGCAATATCTTGCTAATGTGACTAGGCCAGATATTTCTTATTCTATGTCTAAGTTAGCTAGACATACAAGCTTTCCAAACAAGACTCATTAGGAGGCACTGGATAGAGTTCTTAGATATCTCAAGGGAACTATTTTCCTTGGCTTGCATTACCGAAGATTTCTGGGGGTACTCGAAGGGTACAGTGATACAAGTTGGATAGATAAGAAATTCGGTTCCAATGGAGTGACTGGATATGTGTTTACCCTTACGGGTGGAGCAGTGTCCTGGAAGTCTTCTAGACAGACTTTGATTACTCGCTCTACTTTTGAGACTGAGTTGTGTGCACTTGATGCCACGGGGACGGAGACTGAATGGTTACATGGACTCATGTTAATGTTACCTGTAATAAGCAAGTCACTTCCTTCCATTTTTATTCATTGTGATAGCCGTACAACTATCTAAATGATCAGAAGTGTTAAATATAATGATAAGAAAAAGAGACACATCCAAGTTAGACTGAAGTCTATAAGGGGTCTTGTGTCTGATAGGATTATTGTTATAGAGTTCATAAGAACTCAAGATAATATAGCTGATCCGATGACTAAGGGGCTTGAGCATGTTGTACTCCTTAAATCGAGGTTGGGGATGAGACTGGTAACCCATCGTAATTCATCAACGGCGGGAAGCCAATACACCTGAGAAGAGATCCCTCGAAGTGTATTCAGTGTGGTAATAACAAGTTATAAGGACGAATTGGTAGTACCTCTAGCATATACATTTAGATACTTATGTATTTGAGTTTATCCCCTGTAAACCTTAAAGAGGTACTTGAACTTTTTGTTAGCAAAAGTTTTTATAAACTCTGATGGAAACAGTTTCTGGATCAGGACTTGATAAATACTGATGGACCAAATATTGTGTCAGGATTCATACACTCTGAATGTGGTCAAGTCATAAGACGAGATGTTGGCGGTACGTCTATGGAGATGCCCAGCTAAGCGAATGCAATTGTGAGGTCACAATTAGAGGAAATGGTTATTCCTTGAAGCATTCGACGAACAGGATCGAGACAAGACCATACCGTCTCAAAGTCGTAGATCTGTACCATAGCCTTTTGACTTGTCGTCGTCTATTGAGTGTGGTTACACACAAGGATATAGATTCAAGGTGAAACATTTCATCTATATCCGGTAGCCATTGAAGTAGGGGACTTAGGAGGGTTCAAACCCAAGAGGGTACCGACTCTGAAAAGCAAGTCATGATAAAATCTGATATGCATTTCTGTATGGATTTGTGGGGGATTGTTAGAAAATGAAAAGTTTGAGGCATGTTTTAGACATGTTCTTGATGAAATTTCCTAAAACTAATTGTTGGAGGTTGTTCCTTGTAATGAGGACTTAAACTTTCATGTTTGGATCTAAGTCATTTTCTTAGTATAATTCATAAAGAAATTGAGTTGAAGTTAGTAGCTTGAAATGGGTTTGTGGGTTTTGTCCCATACTGATAAAGTAAAGAGGGGTGTAGTACTTTATATAGTACCATGTGCAAGAGTAGTATACCAACTTCTAAGGCATGTGGGTGTACATGGTGTTACTGTGTGCCTCACGTGCGCACATGCGCGGCCGCCGCCTCTCCTTGGCACAGCACGGGTCGGGTCGAAGGGCGATTTGGGCGAATATCTCGCGTACGCGAGGCGACCTGGGTGAGGAATTTTACTTAATGTTTAAATAAAATATTACTGACTTATTATATTGTTTTAATATGAATATTGAATCTGTATAACAGTAAGGATTAGTTATGCATTATCTGTTGATGGATTTGTTGAGACATCCATTATCCGTTGATGGATTTGTTGAGACATCCGTTGATGGATTTGTTGAGACTGATCCTGACACCCCTGGTCAGGATTTGCTGAAGCATATAAATCTTGATGACTGGATCAAAATTTGCTGAGTGCAAATACTGATGGGTTGGTTGTATCAAGATTTGTTAAATCCTGATACTAACTGTTACGTTTCAGGAAATATTTCATTAAATGCAATTTAATTCGGGATATTTATTTTAATTAATATAATATATATTCAGTTACGTTTTGTATTGTATTACATACTGAACAAAATGTTTGGAATAGTAAGATATTGCAATAACATACTTGAAAAACCTAGTTGCAATCTCTCTCTCTTTCTCTCCTCCATAATATACAGATAAGCATAGGTTTTCTGGGCGAATGAGCTTAGGTCGCTGTTGAGCTTTATGTATTTATGGATGAATTTTTTGTGCTATTGCATCCTGGAAGTGATTTTACTGCAACCCAACACAACGTAAGTGGGACAATAATCTCTTCAAGAACAGTCTAGACTTCTCGAAGGCTAGGCGCCTCAGATGTTCATAGTTTTTTCAGATTTGATAAAACTTCTGTTAGAAATAAGTGTTATATCCTCTCTTTGTCAATTCAGTTACTGACCATATATTATTGTTTCTGCCTTCGTGTTTTATTTCGTTAATTGGTTTATTGCATGTTCTTGTTAATCTTGATTATATAACTGTCTCATTATTGTGCATAGTGTTAGTTTACATACCCAAAAAGGTAATCAATACAACCAACGATATAACTTAAAAAGGTCTCAGCAAATGAATTCGACATATGTGTATGATTTTCAATAACTAAAGATTATTTTATAAATGCCAAATGTCCCTAAACTAAGATCGAATTCTCTTTTAATAAGCAAACTTGCTTAATAAGTGAATTTCACTAAAATGATGTAAATTTCGAGATGATACTTGAACAAGGTAATTATCAGTGTTAAAATATATTATGGACCATATCTCCCTAACATTTAGTAGCATCAAAAATAATGGTTCACATACATTTCTCAATTGGATTATATACTCATATGGAGGAGGTTAGTTATACGGTAGACTTTGTATATTTAGTATAGAGTATGGCTAGATTCTAGTTCCCTTTCTCCTCAAAATTGAACAGTTATAATTACCAAACCTATTAAATCGAAAGTCCGATTTGGACATCTAATTGAGAAACTTGATTCACTTGATTCATACTTTGTCTTGTTTCCCTACAGTCCTAATTTAAATTTTCAAGAACATGAATTCTGACTTTGTCTTGTACATGTAAACAAGTTATTCAAAATTAATTATAATATAAAGAGGTAATTTTGGTGCACATGTGCACAGAAACAACTAAAACTCGCGGATCCTCAAAAAATATCTTTTGGGTCTCATTCCCATGATGTACATCCCAGTCAAAAAAATCAGGATCTTCTTCATTCCCAACTTCGGCTACAAAAGTAATTAAACATATATAATTAATTAAACATATAGTTAAATGTTAAGACATTGAAACTATATTCACTTAAAAATAAAAATTGACTGAGAGAGTGACTCACTCTTTTGTCCAACAAGTAACGTGTTGCAATAACACATCTGATTGGAGTACAAAATAACGTTAAAATAATTTTTGACAGAATTTAGAGTGTTTCACAAGAGAAAATTACATCTTGCGATGGTACATTGAAAAATAAAATTTTATAATATTACCGTTGCATTTACATATAAATATAATATATATTACATATGTAATCTTTTATTTGGAAAAATGATAAACTTAAAATAATGATTGTTTAAATTATAAATGAGTGTAATCGTAAATTTCCTGTTGTTGAGGAAGTTGCTAAGCGCGAATTGATTTACAGTCTTTAGACCTCTGGATCATCATGTAGAAGAAAATTGATTGACAGACTTTTTTTCTTTTAAATAATGTTGGAGTTCTAACACATAATTGTTGGACAAAATATGTGAAATAAACATAATTCCATAATTCTTGCGTGTTATACTTTAACTATATGTTTAATTAATTTTTCAGTCGGAGTTGGATATTAAGAAGTTTTCAATCGTTGATTGGGATATCCATCATGGGGATGAGATCGAAAACCTATTTTATGAGGATCTTTGAGTGTTAATTTTATTCGTGCACATTTGCACCAAATTAACTTGTTTATATTACATTAGATTTTAAATATCTTTTGATTAATAAGGTTGACTTGTATCATATTACTTTACATCTTGTTAAATAAATTTAATTTTTAGGCTTAATAGATTGTTCACAATTATTAAAAGAAAGGTCACATCGTCATTGAAGAATTTAATGGAGGAATTGTATATTTTGAATAAACTAACGTGATAGGGAGTATAATCAAGTCCAGATCAAATTTTTTAGCCACGAGATCAGTATATAATCCCACACAGGATAATAATCATCATCTCTTCTCCATATTATTATCTTAATTTCAAGGAACATTTATATTATATCTTTTTTCGATTTCTTCTCCAAATATTTTCATGAGAGTCGGGAACTGAATAAAAGTTAATGTTAACTACATGCATGGTAAAACATAGATCATCAATATAATCAATAATACGAGAATGGAAACGGTGCGGTTAATTCTGGAATTATCAGCAAAACACGGATGGGAAGTCCACCACATGGACGTAAAAACCGCATTTCTAAATGGTGAAATCCAAGAGGAAGTATATATTTTACAGCCAGAGGGTTACGAGAAGAAGGGCCAAGAAAGGAAGGTCTACAAATTGTTGAAGACATTGTAGGGGCTTAAACAAGCCCCTCGTGCGTGGTATGCAAGAATAAGACGATGTCTTGAAAATTTGGGTTTTGAAAAATGTCCCTATGAACATGCTGTCTACACTAGGCGAGAAGGAAATGAATTTCTAATTGTTGGTTTCTACGTAGACGATCTTTTGATAACAGGATCAAGCCATGGAAATGTGAAGAAATTTAAGGATCAAATGAGGAGTGAATTCGATATGAGTGATCTGGGAAAACTAGCCTACTATCTTGGCATTGAGGTAGAACAACAACGAGGCAGTATTGAATTAAGGCAGACAGGCTACGCGAAGAAGCTACTTGAAAAGCAGAAATGTTGGGGTGTAAACCAACAAAATACCCCATGGAACCTAAAATTCAGTTGAGCAAAGATGTTACTGGAAAAGCTGTTGATTCTACCATCTATAAAAGTCTGGTTGGAGGACTCAGGTACCTTGTGCATACAAGGTCAGATATATCATACGCGGTGGGTATGGTGAGCCATTTCATGGAGAGACCGACTGAGCAACACTTAAGTGCAGTCAAGCGAATTTTACGTTATGTTGCAGGTACTTTGGAGTTCGGTTTGTCCTATTCAGAAAATTCTGGAAATCACTTGTTGACTGGTTATACAGACAGTGATTCGGGAGGGAACGTGGATGATCGTAAAAGCACAAGTGGTATGGCCTTTTACTTGAGTGAAAGCCTGATCACGTGGGTGTCTTAGAAGCAACGATGCATTGCATTGTCCTCCTGCGAAGCAGAATTCATGGCTGCAACGGCTACAACATGTCAAGGTGTTTGGCTCAAGAATTTACTCAGCATGATCATGGATGTTAACATTGGACCAGTGGTGATTTACATCGACAATCGTCCAGCGATAAACTTAGCAAAAACCCGGTATTCCATGGGCGAAGCAAGCATATCGATTTGCGTTTTCATTTCATTAGAGAGTGTGTGGAAATCGGGAAGATCATTGTAAGGTATATTGGAACAGGAGAGCAAAGGGCTGATATACTAACCAAGGATCTGTCGACTGCAAGGTTTGAGAAGATGAGGGAGTTAATTGTGACTCGTTTTTTTCAAAAAAGTTGTCATCGGAAAAAAATAAGGCTACCACCTTATTTTCAAGAGTATGAATAGGTACCAGAATGGAGTTGAAAATTATGAAAAGAATATCTCGACTAAATTCAAGAGTATGAATAGGTAACTGAATGGAGTTGAAAATTATGAAAAGAATATCTCGACTAAATTATTTGAGAATATTCGATGCATGAGACTATGTGTGTATTACTTCGTTCATCCCAAAAAAAAATATTGATAGTTTCTGATTTTATATTGCAAGACATATATCCAAACTATTTGAAGACATAAACATCAAATTATGTAAAGTTGAGATTATGTTGAGAAATTAAACATTGAGATTTGGAAAGTATATTAGGAAACTAATGATGTGCAGAATATACATAAATATTTTGTTTATAATAGAGCATGATAATTATGTTGCAACAATTTCAAAATCATGCTACCTGTTAAAGATCAAAAAAATATACCTTATCCCCTTTGTTTGAGATCACATAATCACATTGAGGGGAGGCCAAGAGAGTGTGCAAGGAGGTCTTAGCAATTATATCATCATATTCCGATATCAGTTTAAATATCCTTTCATCACTAAAAGGATACCCTTTGAATCCATAACGTTCAATAGTATCATAAGCATGGTCATTGTATTGCAAAACCCGGCCTGTTGAATCAACAATTAACAAGCCATGTGTATAACGAGATAATTTAGGGAAACCTCTTCGGAGCAAGCTTTTACTGAATGGTATGTCTGAAAATGGGATTGCAGTCCATGGCATAAGAGAAAACATTTTTTCGAATTGTTTTTGAGAGTCTCTGTGAAGAACATGTTTGTGACCAACATCTTTGGCAGCAATAAAAACGATCTCAAAACCATTTCCAGGATATAACTCACTATATTGATCCTCCAACAGTGTTACATCGCTTTCCGTCTTCCAAAGATCGTCAGTACTCAGCAGCGAGAAATATAAAACAAGAACCTTGCCGGCCAAATGCTCAGCTTTAACCTACAAAATATAGTAGACATATGATCAGCTACTGAGACTATAAATTGGCCTCGCCTTATTTGAATTATTTAGTTGGTAGTGTTTATATTCAGCAAAGATGTTAATAACCCAAATGTTTAGAGATGATTTTCCTTTTCAACTATTTAAAGTAAATTTGAGACCAAGCACTCTATTTTCTCAGTGCGTTTCGCTGAATTTTGTTTTTTTAGTAATACTAATAACATCAGGGTAGCCTTAAATGTGCATGAAGGGTGTCTTGTCATCTGACATGGTTGGCTTTTGTTGAGTGTATCCCACTCGTTCTTTGTTTATAATTTGTAACCTTATTATTCTGTAACCAAAAGCTTTCAACTATTAGCTTTCATAATGGCGAGAGGGGATAAATCTATTCAAGAAATGGAGGAAGCGTTTGCATTGGTCAATATTGATGAGGAACATGGGGGAATCAATTATGGGGGAACAACCGATGATCTGAGTGACATAGACACTAGGTGGTGCCTGGTAGGGAGGTTTCTCACTGACTCTCCTATAGATTTTCAAGCGATGCAGCACAAAATGGCATCATTATGGAGGCCAGGAAGGGGTTTATATGTGAAGCAACTTGAAGGCAACAAATTCTTATTCCAGTTTTACCATGAGATTGACATTAAGCGGGTAATGGAGGGTAGCCCATGGATGTTTGGTAGATTTCATTTGATCATGGAGAGGTTGAAAGAAGGTGACAATCCTAGGACAATGGCTATCAACAATCTAGACATCTGGGTCCAGTTACATGATATGAGTGCTGGTTTCATGTCATTACGTGTTGCCACTGATGTAGGTAATTACATAGGGAAGTTCATTGAAAGTGACTCAAACAATTTTACTGGGGTATGGAGGGACTATTTACGAATTAGAGTTACACTGCCATTGGATGTGCCAATTAAAAGACGCATGAAGCTTAAGAAGACGGAGGAAAATTGGTGCTGGGTTAACTTTAAGTACGAGGCGATTCCCACATTCTGTTTTATCTGTGGTATGGTCGGGCATGGTGACAAGTTCTGTGAGAGATTATTCGATAATCCAGGGGGAAATGTACAAAAAGCATATGGCTCATGGCTGCGTGCCGAACCAAGGAGGAAAACACATACAGTGGGATCAAGGTGGTTGAGAAACCCAAATTCCGTTCAGGCAACTAATTCCGGTGAGAAGTTTGGAGCAACCGCTGGAAAGATGAACTCCGTAATTGGTGGGACAATGCAACAAACCAGCGTGAATAACGGGATTGGATTAGATGGAGGTTCATTTCAAAAAGCTGATAACGCGGGAGGAGGTAAAGGAGATATGGTGGGAGTCAATAAAGGAGGAATTATAGGAGATAATGCACAACGTACTGATCTTAACGAGGGTAATGAGCATAATTTGAAAAATCAAGGAGATGGGAAAAAAACTGGGTTGGACTCTTCAGAATTATTTATAGTGGACCCTAAAAGGCGTAGATTGGGCCTGGACCAAACTGTAGAGGATAAACAGGAGTTCGAAGATGATACAAGCATGGAGACAGGGGAGGATAACCAAAGTATTTCAAAAAACGAATTTATGGCGGGTGCTGCACTGCAGACCCGTGTTAGGAATGTATGTGCATTAGTTTGATGATATGTTTAACAAAATACTTAAGTAGAAATTTAGTGTCTGTAGCCTCAACGGATAAGACCACTTTGGCTATCCGTTGATGGTGTAGCTTTACTTAGAAATAAGTCTAGTGTTGTAGCATATTTCAGTCTCTGTATTTAAAATGTAATTCTTGGAAGTTGAGAGAAACTATGAGTCATGTTGACTACTAGATGATATGCAGATAGGAAGGCCAATTGTAAATACTTCATGCCTTGTAATTTTGTATAAGTGAAGTGGTATCAACGGATGACTTAAAGACCTTCAACGGATGAGAAGCTAAGCTTCAACGGATGTCTCTAAAGCTTCAACGGATGAAAGCTTCAACGGATAACATCCTTCAACGGATGAGTGCATCAACGGATGAAAGCTTCAACGGATAACATCCTTCAACGGATGAGTGCATCAACGGATGAAAGTTTCAACGGATGTTCTGATGATTAGCCGTTGACAAGAGGTAGTTGTACCTACAGACAGAGGCACATGGGTTGATAGAGACAACTGAAATGTGGTAGCCGAATTTCAGGAACAACAGAAAAAGCAGTCGTTCTTCTCTGGTACAAAGATGCAATAGTCAACAAAGTACTGGAGTGAACAGGAAAAGAAGCAAGTGAAGATCTTATTTTATTACTGTATTTTATATTGTTCTTCACTTGTACACTTGGTAATATATAAACCAAGTAGAAGCTAGTAATCAGATGTGAGATTTTCCAGAGCTGTTTAGAAAAACATTGAGAGAAAATTCATCTAGTTTGTACTAGGATGCAGCTGTGATCAACATTGTTTAATCACAGATTTTCTAATATACCATCTCTGGTGGAACAACAAATCCACCAGAAAAGTTTTTAAGGTCTGTTGTGTTCTTTACATTTGTGCTTGAATATATATCTGTCTGCATTAGCTTAAAGCAATTCACACACTTGTTCTTCTTGAACACACAACTTTCATAAACTGCTCAAAACTTGAAAAAGTTTTGAGATTTACATTCAACCCCCCCTTCTGTAAATCTCATTGTTAGTCCACTAGGAATAACAATTGGTATCAGAGCAGGCTCTTGACATACAAAGAGTTTAAAGATCTTGGAATCTAACAAAGATGAGTAAGAAGGATATTGGAGTAAAGATCCCAGTTCTTGACAAAGACAATTATCACCATTGGAAGGTGAAAATGCACCTTCATCTACTCTCCCAAGATGAAGGTTATGTAAACTGCATTGAGAATGGTCCTCACATTCCCCACAAAGTAGCCACAGTTGCTACAGCCACAGTTGTTGTTGGTCAATCCATTCCAAAACCTAGAGCAGAATGGACAATGGAAGACACAGAAGAAGTCCACAAGGATAAGAAGGCTATGAACATTTTGTTTAATGGTCTTAACATGGATATGTTTGATAATGTGATAAATTGCACAACTGCCAAAGAGGTTTGGGACACAGTTCAACTACTGTGTGAAGGTACAGAACAAGTGAAAGAAAACAAAATGCAGCTTCTCATTCAACAGTATGAATACTTTCATTTTGAAGAAAATGAATCTTTAAATGAAACATTCAATAGGTTCCAAAAGCTGTTGAATGGACTGAAGCTGTATGGAAGAGTGTACCAGGTGAAGGATTCAAATCTTAAATTTTTAAGATCCTTGCCAAAGGAATGGAAACCCATGACTGTCTCCTTAAGAAACTCTCAAGATTATAAGGACTTCACTCTTGAAAGATTGTATGGAATCTTGAAGACTTATGAACTAGAGCTGGAACAGGATGAGGTATTGGAGAAGGGGAGAAAGAAAGGAAGTTCAGTTGCATTGGTAGCTGAAGATGAGAGGAAATGCAGACAAGAAACTGTGAGATCTACATCAAACTCCAAAGATGGTATAAGAAGTCAGGAATCAAGCAAGGGGAAAGAGCAAGTTGCTGAAAATGAAGACAACTCCAGCCAAGATGACTCAGATGGTATTGATGAGCATCTTGCATTTCTGTCCAGAAGATTTGCAAAGATGAAATTCAAGAAAAACACTAGAGCCACTAAACCTCACAAAAACACTGTGGACAAATCCAAGTTCAAATGTTTCAATTGTGGTATAAGTGGGACAACTTTGCG